>NC_092236.1:2570533-2718033 GCF_036320965.1 Panulirus ornatus | reverse complement strand
GTGTAGGATACGAGTCACATAGACGGAACGGCTCTCTTAAAAAGTTCTTCTGTCCGAATATCTAAGTTGCGTGTCTTCCCGGCGTCTGCTGACTGTCTCATACGAGGGTCATTTGATACAATCTTACAAGAAGAAAGAAACAGAAACGTAAGATTTACTCCACCTTTCGTTTTCCTAAGTTTCTCCTAGATTCACGAACTTCTTGCAAGAACTAAATCCTTCGCTCGCTTTTATTGCTTTTCATAAGTCGAGATCGTCTATAAGGAGCGGTCACAAATATGGAATTATTAAACGAAGCGAAGAATATATTGCAACGTATCTTCCATGGGAATCTATTGGCGCTTTAGACTTGGCTACGACCCAGTCATATCCATTGGCATTTTAGGAAACATTTATGGAGAAACGTCAATGGAATATAACTCGGCTTTTGGCATACTTGAGTCTTTCGAGATTTTTGGAAAATGTTGAGCGAAAGGAGCAGTTTGTGCTGCTTGTGTATGTGGCCAGGGAGTGATCTGCGCTGGTCACATCTTGTAACTTCCTTAAGAACATTGTTTAGACCTCAGCCTCCTGGTCCTGAGGAATGCCAGAATGGCTATGTCTTCAGCCTGCCGGAGAACATGAAAGGTTATCAGAGGGAAGGGGAAATGGTTCATATTATAAGCCTGAGAGAGATTTATAAGTTAAGGTTTACAGTCGTGTAGACAGACTTTAATTCCAAGACTGATTCTCTTGTGTGGGATATTCACCTGAAAACTGGAGAGGTAATGGATTAGGGAACATGAAGGATAATGGGTTGGGAAACTACAAAGATGATGGACAAAGAGACTGGAAAGGCATTGAATCAGGAAACGAAAGATTATGGATCAGGGGATTGGAAGGATAATGAATCAGATCACAAGGGTATTGGATACAGAGATTGTAAAGAAAACAGATTTTGTCTTGTTAGTCATGTAAAAAGCTGAGGTGATACAAACGCAGAGAATGTGAAAATATCTGAGATAACAGAAAAGATTTTCAGGGCTCAGTGCATAGCAAAATACACAACTCCTCGTGTGTGTGTGTGTGTGTGTGTGTGTGTGTGTGTGTGCGTGTGTGTGTGTGTGTGTGTGTGTGGTGCCGTCCTACACCAGTGTTGAGGCAGTGTAGCTACACAGTCAACTTGAAAACCCAAATCAGGTTTAGATTTCGTGCAGCCAGACAGTCCGTTGAGACGAAGACAAAACTTGGAAAAGTAATAAGAAATTCGTCTTTTCTCTGAAGTCCATTTGGGGAAAGTCTTAAAACTTTTAGTTCCCGATACTGGAAGAGAGGAGAGGAACTTAGAGTTTCAAGAGGTTGAGGGAAACTTGGAAATAGACGTGTGTGAACAGCCAGGGACGAGAAGTTCTTCAGTGATAGAACATAAGATGTTCTCTCACATCATGAACAACCCGTTGGAGTCGATATATTAATAGGATTTGTATTAAGCAACGTTGATCAATTCACTTGGAGAAGAACTGACGTTTTCTTTATTCATTGTCTTATCTCTATACAGTTATCAGAAAGCCAAAGTACATTGATCAATATTATTCAAAAGACTTATTTTACGTAATGAATGCATATATCTTTTTTCATAGCCATATATAGCTATTCTATCATCTTTGCTGAACGAGATGGAATTTGAAACAAATGACATATAAGGAAGAAGAAATAAGCAGTCATACTGACTGTCATGGATCGTGATGCAAAACCCAATAGTCTTCATTTCCCGCCACTCCCGAGTGAAAAGGAGTCCCCTCACCCCTCCCTCAGCTGGCAGGATCCCCAAAGCAGCCCCTCGGAGGGAGGGACCCGAGATGGGTCCCCACCCCCACTAATGCAAGTAGGGCCCCTCCATCCCTACCCCCAGCTCTCCGCCAGCCAGCAGGACCCCCCTCCCCCCCTCCTCCTCCCCTGGCAGAGCAATATATCATTCCCTCCTGAATACCTCCACCAGTAATGCCTCCATCCAAACTCAATTTCCATTCTCCCAGAAGAAAGACTTGGGAAGCCTCACAACTTCTCTCGCCAACCAATCGACTTTTCTCTCTCTCTCTCTCTCTCTCTCTCTCTCTCTCTCTCTCTCTCTCTCTCTCTCTCTCTCTCTCTTCTCTCTCTCTCTCTCTCTCTCTCTCTCTCTCTCTCTCTCTCTCTCTCTCTCTCTCTCTCTCTCTCTCTCTCTTTTCATTTATCGTCGTTGCCTTAAGAAAGACATGAGGGGCTGCCAGGGACGTTCCCTTCACTGAATAGTTCTTGGTATTATTCATTTTCAGGATAAACCCATGACAGTGTATCTACTGTTGTAGCTGCTAACGTACTAGCTGAACATTCAGTATGACAATACACGAATACATGATAACTAGGAACACTGTTTAAAATGAGCTCGTTCACAATGCCTGCATTCTTGACTCTGAGAGATGTTGCTGAGTATGGACGTAAAAATACGTCTTTCCTTCCCACCGACCACAAGACGGTACGAGGGTGACGTACTTATACCTCTCTCGTCGTAGAGAGAGAGAGAGAGAGAGAGAGAGAGAGAGAGAGAGAGAGAGAGAGAGAGAGAGAGAGAGAGTAGTGGAGATACGGTAAAAGACAAGAGCGAACCCTTCTACCTCACCTAAAGTTCGCCCATGGAGGTAGAGAAGGTAAGATAAGGAGAGGGCGAGCCGCTCTCCCTCGCCCTGCTGGAGCCAATATGGTATTATGATCCAAAAGGACGTAAGGCCATTCATGATTGGTCTGGGAACTTTTATGTCATCTTACAGCATTATATTATAGAGAAGCTTGGGGTATTGGCCTCCTTTTAGACTGTGTGTGTGTGTGTGTGTGTGTGTGTGTGTGAGGTTGTTACAAGGATAGAGTTTTACACTTGTGTTACCCAGTATCTTAGCTTTGTGAATATGTGCCATATCTTTACTGTTGTGAATGTACATATGTACACACACACACACACACACACACACACACACACACACACACGCACACACACACACACACACACACACACACACACACACACACACACACACACGCACGCACACACACACACACACACACACACACACACACACACACACACACACACACACACACACACACCACACACACACACACACACACACCAGCCGTCCTGAGAGCGAGGTCGTGCCGGGTCAGATGGTAAGGCTCCAGAGGTTAATTGCACCAGTAGTAAGTCTTCATTCATCTCCCACTCTTACTGGGAGGATGACGCCCGTGGGAAGACGGGAGGTAGAGTGGGAGTTGTGCGGAGAGAGGTTGTAGGGCGGGAGGAGGAGGAGAATGTGCTGGGATGTGGAGAATGTGGGAATGTTGCCAGGAAGTTAGGATGTCTGAGGATAACTGTGTAAGAAAGATGAAGGCGTATCTTCACCTGTCAGAGATGCACGTACTATTTTCATTAAGTTTCAACCCCTATCAGGTTGACGTCATGGAGTCTGGGAGACACCATCTCCTTGCTATATGTCACCATCAGATGATGACGTCAACACGACGTGTCTGGCACGCTTGACATCACCAGTTTATATGGTCTTCCCCAAGGATAGTGACCCGTTAAAGGGTTAGAGACAAGAGGCTCCAGCTGACCCCTTTCTCTCAGAAGTAGTCGTCCTGGACGCGAGCCCAGAACCAGATAATACAGGTAGAAATTTGACAGGGAAATATATATATGTATATATATATATATATATATATATATATATATATATATATATATATATATATATATATATATATATATATATATATATATATATATATATATATATGAGGTTAAAGACTCGTTCTATTAATCTTTCCCTCATATCATCCAACCATCTTAGCATTATTCTAAGTTTTCCATATTTACTATAATTTCATCATATTGTGTTTCCCTTCATGTTGTTTTCTTCGTCACAACTTCCTTCATATTAAGTTCTTAACACCATATTCCCAGTTTCTCACTCCTCCAGACACGACTCGCTTTTGAATCTATTTTTTGTCTCTTTTCTTTTCTTATCTAAACTTGTCTCGTATTCCTCCTTCCTCTCATAACAAAAGCCCCCTCCCCTCCATACAAACTCATTTACAATACACACTTTCTCACGAGACTTTACAGCCCAGGTAACGAGGTTACCTGGTAGGTAACCTCGTTACAAGCCAACAGGTCTTCTGTTACCTGTTTCTGAGCTTCCTCTGCTCTATATTGTTATCTTTAAACTGTTCCTACCCTTCGATATTGTTCTGTGTCGCTAGCTCAAAATCTTTTTTAGAATCATACATTTCTCTGTTATCATCTTGAAAATATCCTCGACTTATGGAATGATTTCTGTTGCTATCTTAAAACCCGCTTTGCTCTGTTATTACGTTCAATGTTGCTATCTTGAAATGTTTTCTTGACCTAGATATCACCCTGTGTCACTGTTTCAGAACATTTTGTAATTGTGATAATGGCCAACGTTGCTTTATCAAACCGTTTGTTTTCCTGGAATAATTCTTATTGTGGGTAACACAAAATGTTTCCTATTTTCAAATAATGTTTCATTCTGCTATTTCAAAACGTTTTCTGTTCTGATCTCAATATTTTAACTTTCATCTTTCAGATCGCCTCTCAAATTGTTTTCTAGTTACAAGGAAAGAAGAAAGAACTTACCTTGTTACAAAAGATCGTTTTCATATATCTACCACATACTTCCATCTTATCTTATATCTTACATCTACCACATACTTCCTTCTTATCTTATATCTTACATCTACCACATACTTCCTTCTTATCTTATATCTTACATCTACCACATACTTCCTTCTTATCTTATATCTTATATCTACCACATACTTCCATCTTATCTTATATCTTACATCTACCACATACTTCCTTCTTATCTTATATCTTACATCTACCACATACTTCCTTCTTATCTTATATCTTACATCTACCACATACTTCCTTCTTATCTTATATCTTACATCTACCACATACTTCCATCTTATCTTATATCTTACATCTACCACATACTTCCTTCTTATCTTATATCTTACATCTACCACATACTTCCTTCTTATCTTATATCTTACATCTACCACATACTTCCTTCTTATCTTATATCTTACATCTACCACATACTTCCTTCTTATCTTATATCTTACATCTACCACATACTTCCTTCTTATCTTATATCTTATATCTACCACATACTTCCTTCTTATCTTATATCTTATATCTACCACATACTTCCTTCTTATCTTATATCTTACATCTACCACATACTTCCTTCTTATCTTATATCTTATATCTACCACATACTTCCTTCTTATCTTATATCTTGTATGTACCACATACTTCCTTCTTATATAACTTATCATTCATGATATCGTTGATATCTTCCCAGGGACTATGGTGACCTTTTAGAAACTAATCTCTACTTTTTTGTATAGAATAAATCTTTACTGTCAAAAACAAGAGAGGAGGATTTCCCTCATGATTTGTTCAGCATATCATTGTTATGTCTTACTGTGTTTAATCAACTTCTTATACGAAAATTGTGAGTCTGTATATAGCGTATGATTAGATAATTGTATTTCAGATATTTTTTGATATGATGTAGCGCGTCCAGCTGAGACGAAGATGTCACTTAGAAAAATGGCTGGTTGTAGCAACCCTCGCTACCTTGTGTAGCAACCCTCCCATACCTTGTGTAGCAACCCTCGCTACCTTGTGTAGCAACCTCCGCTATCTTGTGTAGCAACCTTCGCTACCTTGTGTAGCAACCTCCGCTATCTTGTGTAGCAACCTTCGCTACCTCGTATATTTTCAAAGTCTCCTCCAACTTCTTATATTTCACAGAGTCGTCTACCTCTGCAACATCGTCTCCGATATCTTCCTTAACTTTTATGTTCACTTCGACCAACAAGAGAGAAGCATCATTATTCGCAAGAAATATGAAGGTAAATCCTTTTTGATAGCTTTCTGATGGTCACGAATAATAGCTCGGGAGAGTTTAGATTAATGGTTTATAATTAGAGAGTTAGAAGAGCGTGGCAAACTACGTGAAGGGGGAGGAGGAAGCATTAATTAGTGTCCAGCTCTGATGATTGCAAATTACGCTTCAGTTTTGCCTGTAATAATGTGAGTGGCACGAGTTCAATCTAGTCGGTGAGAGGCAGTGTACCAGTGTATCATCCTCACAGTGGTTGTGGGTCGACTGGTAGATGCCACTAGCATCTCCTGGAGCAGCGCCCGTGCAGCCAGGAAGGCAGGGAGGCCATGTACCTCAGAAGAGAGACGAGTATGAGAACTCTTCCTCAACACGGTATTAAGACATCATTAAAGTCGGGTCGTGTGTGTGGTGGCGACCCTACCCAAACCAATATTTCGAAAAGACTGAAAGTAATCAAGGTGATGATAACCTTATTTAACCTGACATAATGATCACAAACCTATTCTCCCCGAACATAATCCTCGTAATGCCTTAATTATCAACGAATTCAATAGGTAAAAATCAAGTTAAGGGAATAATTGAATATGTCACAGTGTTGTATCAAGCGATCAAACGAGTTTTCCGAAGCACTGTGTTGTGTCGTAATGAATCCCAGCCAAGCAAACTTAGGATGAAAGACTTTGAAACAATTCTGACATTACTGTTGCCCATGTATGCCTGACTGTGTCTTCTTGTCTGAATTCCTTTGAACAACTAAATATTTGGGAAAAAAAAAACCATGGTTATATATTTTCCTTACGCCATCTTATCAATCGATATTTTTTCCTACAAGTTAACTGTACAACTGATACGATGGCAGAAATTCTTAGAAGGACAGAGACCTGCAACAGCAACCAAGAACCCGAGCGATCGTTGTGGAGAATGAGGGAAGCGTCTCTGGCCACACCAGCAAAATCTGTTTTTAAACCACACAAGCGTCGCCAGCACCGGGGTCATGACAGGCTTGCTTCTCACAGTCATCTTTGTTCATCACAACACAACTGGTGTGATTCATGACACACACACACACACACACACACACACACACACCTCGTACATACACCACACTTGGTAGTATAACTGACAAACTTTGGTCTGGCTCATCCACACATGATCGTTGCCACTTGTATGAATCAACCATTTTCATGGTTCATGAATCATTTTTACCGGCAATCTATTCAGGATTAGAGCCGATATATTGATATCGTGTGAAAAAAAATAGATCGAAACTGATAAAGATCCAAAATTTGGCTCATAGATTATGTAAATCTATTTCCTTATTTATTGACGGTCCTCTGAAGAATTTTTTACTGATACATTATATACATAACTCTCTCTCTCTCTCTCTCTCTCTCCTCTCTCTCTCTCTCTCTCTCTCTCTCTCTTCTCTCTCTCCTCTCTCTCTCTCTCTCTCTCTCTCTCTCTCTCTCTCTCTCCTCTCTCTCTCTCTCTCTTTTCATTTATCGTCGTTGCCTTAAGAAAGACATGAGGGGCTGCCAGGGACGTTCCCTTCACTGAATAGTTCTTGGTATTATTCATTTTCAGGATAAACCCATGACAGTGTATCTACTGTTGTAGCTGCTAACGTACTAGCTGAACATTCAGTATGACAATACACGAATACATGATAACTAGGAACACTGTTTAAAATGAGCTCGTTCACAATGCCTGCATTCTTGACTCTGAGAGATGTTGCTGAGTATGGACGTAAAAATACGTCTTTCCTTCCCACCGACCACAAGACGGTACGAGGGTGACGTACTTATACCTCTCTCGTCGTAGAGAGAGAGAGAGAGAGAGAGAGAGAGAGAGAGAGAGAGAGAGAGAGAGAGAGAGAGAGAGTAGTGGAGATACGGTAAAAGACAAGAGCGAACCCTTCTACCTCACCTAAAGTTCGCCCATGGAGGTAGAGAAGGTAAGATAAGGAGAGGGCGAGCCGCTCTCCCTCGCCCTGCTGGAGCCAATATGGTATTATGATCCAAAAGGACGTAAGGCCATTCATGATTGGTCTGGGAACTTTTATGTCATCTTACAGCATTATATTATAGAGAAGCTTGGGGTATTGGCCTCCTTTTAGACTGTGTGTGTGTGTGTGTGTGTGTGTGTGTGTGAGGTTGTTACAAGGATAGAGTTTTACACTTGTGTTACCCAGTATCTTAGCTTTGTGAATATGTGCCATATCTTTACTGTTGTGAATGTACATATGTACACACACACACACACACACACACACACACACACACACACACACGCACACACACACACACACACACACACACACACACACACACACACACACACGCACGCACACACACACACACACACACACACACACACACACACACACACACACACACACACACACACACCACACACACACACACACACACACCAGCCGTCCTGAGAGCGAGGTCGTGCCGGGTCAGATGGTAAGGCTCCAGAGGTTAATTGCACCAGTAGTAAGTCTTCATTCATCTCCCACTCTTACTGGGAGGATGACGCCCGTGGGAAGACGGGAGGTAGAGTGGGAGTTGTGCGGAGAGAGGTTGTAGGGCGGGAGGAGGAGGAGAATGTGCTGGGATGTGGAGAATGTGGGAATGTTGCCAGGAAGTTAGGATGTCTGAGGATAACTGTGTAAGAAAGATGAAGGCGTATCTTCACCTGTCAGAGATGCACGTACTATTTTCATTAAGTTTCAACCCCTATCAGGTTGACGTCATGGAGTCTGGGAGACACCATCTCCTTGCTATATGTCACCATCAGATGATGACGTCAACACGACGTGTCTGGCACGCTTGACATCACCAGTTTATATGGTCTTCCCCAAGGATAGTGACCCGTTAAAGGGTTAGAGACAAGAGGCTCCAGCTGACCCCTTTCTCTCAGAAGTAGTCGTCCTGGACGCGAGCCCAGAACCAGATAATACAGGTAGAAATTTGACAGGGAAATATATATATGTATATATATATATATATATATATATATATATATATATATATATATATATATATATATATATATATATATATATATATATATATATATATATGAGGTTAAAGACTCGTTCTATTAATCTTTCCCTCATATCATCCAACCATCTTAGCATTATTCTAAGTTTTCCATATTTACTATAATTTCATCATATTGTGTTTCCCTTCATGTTGTTTTCTTCGTCACAACTTCCTTCATATTAAGTTCTTAACACCATATTCCCAGTTTCTCACTCCTCCAGACACGACTCGCTTTTGAATCTATTTTTTGTCTCTTTTCTTTTCTTATCTAAACTTGTCTCGTATTCCTCCTTCCTCTCATAACAAAAGCCCCCTCCCCTCCATACAAACTCATTTACAATACACACTTTCTCACGAGACTTTACAGCCCAGGTAACGAGGTTACCTGGTAGGTAACCTCGTTACAAGCCAACAGGTCTTCTGTTACCTGTTTCTGAGCTTCCTCTGCTCTATATTGTTATCTTTAAACTGTTCCTACCCTTCGATATTGTTCTGTGTCGCTAGCTCAAAATCTTTTTTAGAATCATACATTTCTCTGTTATCATCTTGAAAATATCCTCGACTTATGGAATGATTTCTGTTGCTATCTTAAAACCCGCTTTGCTCTGTTATTACGTTCAATGTTGCTATCTTGAAATGTTTTCTTGACCTAGATATCACCCTGTGTCACTGTTTCAGAACATTTTGTAATTGTGATAATGGCCAACGTTGCTTTATCAAACCGTTTGTTTTCCTGGAATAATTCTTATTGTGGGTAACACAAAATGTTTCCTATTTTCAAATAATGTTTCATTCTGCTATTTCAAAACGTTTTCTGTTCTGATCTCAATATTTTAACTTTCATCTTTCAGATCGCCTCTCAAATTGTTTTCTAGTTACAAGGAAAGAAGAAAGAACTTACCTTGTTACAAAAGATCGTTTTCATATATCTACCACATACTTCCATCTTATCTTATATCTTACATCTACCACATACTTCCTTCTTATCTTATATCTTACATCTACCACATACTTCCTTCTTATCTTATATCTTACATCTACCACATACTTCCTTCTTATCTTATATCTTATATCTACCACATACTTCCATCTTATCTTATATCTTACATCTACCACATACTTCCTTCTTATCTTATATCTTACATCTACCACATACTTCCTTCTTATCTTATATCTTACATCTACCACATACTTCCTTCTTATCTTATATCTTACATCTACCACATACTTCCATCTTATCTTATATCTTACATCTACCACATACTTCCTTCTTATCTTATATCTTACATCTACCACATACTTCCTTCTTATCTTATATCTTACATCTACCACATACTTCCTTCTTATCTTATATCTTACATCTACCACATACTTCCTTCTTATCTTATATCTTACATCTACCACATACTTCCTTCTTATCTTATATCTTATATCTACCACATACTTCCTTCTTATCTTATATCTTATATCTACCACATACTTCCTTCTTATCTTATATCTTACATCTACCACATACTTCCTTCTTATCTTATATCTTATATCTACCACATACTTCCTTCTTATCTTATATCTTGTATGTACCACATACTTCCTTCTTATATAACTTATCATTCATGATATCGTTGATATCTTCCCAGGGACTATGGTGACCTTTTAGAAACTAATCTCTACTTTTTTGTATAGAATAAATCTTTACTGTCAAAAACAAGAGAGGAGGATTTCCCTCATGATTTGTTCAGCATATCATTGTTATGTCTTACTGTGTTTAATCAACTTCTTATACGAAAATTGTGAGTCTGTATATAGCGTATGATTAGATAATTGTATTTCAGATATTTTTTGATATGATGTAGCGCGTCCAGCTGAGACGAAGATGTCACTTAGAAAAATGGCTGGTTGTAGCAACCCTCGCTACCTTGTGTAGCAACCCTCCCATACCTTGTGTAGCAACCCTCGCTACCTTGTGTAGCAACCTCCGCTATCTTGTGTAGCAACCTTCGCTACCTTGTGTAGCAACCTCCGCTATCTTGTGTAGCAACCTTCGCTACCTCGTATATTTTCAAAGTCTCCTCCAACTTCTTATCATATTTCACAGAGTCGTCTACCTCTGCAACATCGTCTCCGATATCTTCCTTAACTTTTATGTTCACTTCGACCAACAAGAGAGAAGCATCATTATTCGCAAGAAATATGAAGGTAAATCCTTTTTGATAGCTTTCTGATGGTCACGAATAATAGCTCGGGAGAGTTTAGATTAATGGTTTATAATTAGAGAGTTAGAAGAGCGTGGCAAACTACGTGAAGGGGGAGGAGGAAGCATTAATTAGTGTCCAGCTCTGATGATTGCAAATTACGCTTCAGTTTTGCCTGTAATAATGTGAGTGGCACGAGTTCAATCTAGTCGGTGAGAGGCAGTGTACCAGTGTATCATCCTCACAGTGGTTGTGGGTCGACTGGTAGATGCCACTAGCATCTCCTGGAGCAGCGCCCGTGCAGCCAGGAAGGCAGGGAGGCCATGTACCTCAGAAGAGAGACGAGTATGAGAACTCTTCCTCAACACGGTATTAAGACATCATTAAAGTCGGGTCGTGTGTGTGGTGGCGACCCTACCCAAACCAATATTTCGAAAAGACTGAAAGTAATCAAGGTGATGATAACCTTATTTAACCTGACATAATGATCACAAACCTATTCTCCCCGAACATAATCCTCGTAATGCCTTAATTATCAACGAATTCAATAGGTAAAAATCAAGTTAAGGAATAATTGAATATGTCACAGTGTTGTATCAAGCGATCAAACGAGTTTTCCGAAGCACTGTGTTGTGTCGTAATGAATCCCAGCCAAGCAAACTTAGGATGAAAGACTTTGAAACAATTCTGACATTACTGTTGCCCATGTATGCCTGACTGTGTCTTCTTGTCTGAATTCCTTTGAACAACTAAATATTTGGGAAAAAAAAAACCATGGTTATATATTTTCCTTACGCCATCTTATCAATCGATATTTTTTCCTACAAGTTAACTGTACAACTGATACGATGGCAGAAATTCTTAGAAGGACAGAGACCTGCAACAGCAACCAAGAACCCGAGCGATCGTTGTGGAGAATGAGGGAAGCGTCTCTGGCCACACCAGCAAAATCTGTTTTTAAACCACACAAGCGTCGCCAGCACCGGGGTCATGACAGGCTTGCTTCTCACAGTCATCTTTGTTCATCACAACACAACTGGTGTGATTCATGACACACACACACACACACACACACACACACACACACCTCGTACATACACCACACTTGGTAGTATAACTGACAAACTTTGGTCTGGCTCATCCACACATGATCGTTGCCACTTGTATGAATCAACCATTTTCATGGTTCATGAATCATTTTTACCGGCAATCTATTCAGGATTAGAGCCGATATATTGATATCGTGTGAAAAAAAATAGATCGAAACTGATAAAGATCCAAAATTTGGCTCATAGATTATGTAAATCTATTTCCTTATTTATTGACGGTCCTCTGAAGAATTTTTTACTGATACATTATATACATAACTCTCTCTCTCTCTCTCTCTCTCTCTCTCTCTCTCTCTCTCTCTCTCTCTCTCTCTCTCCTTTCTGTATATCATTAATGACATAACACCATATCTCTCCCCCTCTTTTTCTGTCCTGTCTATACTCCACACCTCTGCTGCTGCGTGCGTCTCTCTGGTGTGGTCCATCGTAAAGTTATGATGACCCAACAACAGAAAATAAAACTATCCTGACGAGGAGGTGAGCCTCCAGGTGCCTGCACTCGAGTCTGCACTTGTGTGTAAACAAGCTGATCCTTAGCCACACTTTACCTAACTTAACCTCACTTGAGGAGAATCTAACTTTCGTCTCTGAAATGCCATTGGGGGAGTTAATGACCCGTCGTGTACATCTTTATCTTCATTATCCTCCTTCTTTCATCTTATAATCCTCCTTATTACCTTCATTCTCATTATCCTCTTAATCATCACCTTCTATCTTATTATCCTTCTTCGTATTGCATTCTTTCTCATTATAATTTCTATCTTTACGATCCTTCTCATTATCCTCTTTCTTATTTCTACCTCATTATTCTGCTTATCATTGTTACCTTCCCTCTCGTTGTTTTCCATCTCTGTCCTTCTCGTGGTACACTATCCTCTTCTATCTTCTTCTTGCGAGAATCTGCCATTGACTCGCAACATCTCGGTCATTCTTATATACCACAACACGTTCGCCACATGACGTACTGTTCACCATATGACGTAGTGTTCACCACATGACGTACTGTTCACCACATGACGTAGTGTTCACCACATGACGTAATGTTCACCACATGACGTAATGTTCACCACATGACGTAATGTTATGATATATAGTCATTATCGAGAAGTCCGTGAGTCGAATGACAGTTTACCTGGACTCAGGGTGAGTGGACCGTCCTACCCTGCTTGGTCCACAGTGTGTGGGTATACGAACCTGGCGCTCCGGTAGCAGCTTTTTGACTCTTCGGTGGTCCAGGAGTTCGTTGTCCGCCTACTATTCTTGGTGGCCAGGGTTCGATTTTCCGGCATGCATTGGTAAAATAGTTTAGATTGATTTCGTGCTTCAGGCGTTCCCTCTATATTCTAATAGGATCCCACGGCGACCAGGAAGCTAGCCACGTCCGCTGGGAGGGACCACGAATCATAAAATGTACCGATATATAACTTACAACTACTACGTCATGTGAATCAATCAACACAAATGTTGCACAGTAAATAGACACCAACACAAACATTGTAACAGTTGACAAGCGATGCACAATTCCTGGATGATATAAGGTCGTATATCGGCCCCTCGTTTGACAACCTAACGTGTGGTTTTTTCCTGTTGAATTAATCTGAACTTAGTATCGTCTCTGGTGTTACTAAGACCCAGAATAGAGTATAAACTTAGGACCGACTGAATAGCTAGGTGTGTTAAAGATGGTTAAAGATGACACGTTGCTACGAAGCAAAATGCTAAATGAAATACCTGCATGATGGTTCCCTGATTGTACGTAGTGCATAGTTGCCACAGAAGTGATCAGAATTATAATAAAGTTCAGGGTAAAAGAAGGTTGTTGTTATGATAATGTAAGTTCACCGTATACGACAACGGTTAAATCTTATAGATCAGATTTGTTCTCGTTCTCTGTGTGGTTTTTGTTTGTTTCTATTCTTTTTCGTTACGAACTGAATATGGTAACACCGTCAGTGACGTCATCAGTAGCAACAAAACAGTTCTACGAGTTGCTTGGGGAGGCAGATGGCACATTCAAGCAATGTAATTGTATTCTACACCTGATATACCTATGAAGTGTACAACACTATAATTTCTTTATCTATAGGATAAACCTAAACAGTCAACTGACGGTTCGCTTAAAGTGTATTTTGGAATTACATACACAAAGCTGTGTATGCAGCAACTTCTGTAAGATCCACGGACCATGTAAGAGAGGAGCGCTGTGAAAGCCGACCCGGAACAGCTGTTGGCCTCCCCGCCTGCCACCCAGTGTTATGTGAACGTAAACACGGCTGACGTAGCGCCTTTACACTGTAAGCGTCAGATTATACCAGGGATAAGACACTTGTTATCTCTGTAAACTCAAGTTGCCTTCCGTCTCTCCTGACTCGAATATTGTATTTGCTCCGAGATGACTCTCTCTCTCTCTCTCTCTCTCTCTCTCTCTCTCTCACACACACATCCACACACAGTACAGAAGCTACGCGGGTGTGTGTCGTAATCTCAGTATTCATGCTGAGGACGTAAGGCAGATTGTACTCCTAAATCTTGACAAGCCTCGTCACACGAGCGCTGCCAGAAAATGTTTGGTCTTTTGTGAGCCTTTCTGAGGCAGACGGAGGCTTATAGTAGCTCTGCCAACTGAGAGACCAGTTTATACTGAATAATTAGAGGCACTTTTGAAGGAAAACATGAACACTCCAAATATGATACAACATGATAGGTTAAGCAGGAGCTTAAAAGAGAGAGAAAGATGGATTCATCTACATGTTGTTGGATCCGTCATGAACGAGGGTCATGACCAGTGTCAGAGGTCATACTATACCAGGCACAAGAAGTGGCTCTTAGGGAACTTTGAGTACCTGTAACCACCCAAGTACCTGGTCCACACTAGGTCCTCGTACAAGGCTACGTGTGACACTGGCTCTGTTTTTCTCTACCTAGTTTCTAGTTATTCTTCACAGACCAAAGATGCGTTAGATAGGAAAGCTGTGTAGCCATGATCCTCCTTTGTTCTCGCCACAATGTGTGAAAATAGTTCATTTTTTCATGATTATTTCATCTTCGTACTTAACTGCATGGTTCCCTCTTATGCATCACTGTCAACCTAAGATTGTTCCGAAGTTTCACAAACGTACATAAAGAAGCAGGAATGTTTGTATTTGTATCTGTAACTTCTGCTCTCGTATGTATGTCTACACACACACACACACACACACACACACAAATACAGACAGACAGACAGACAGACAGACAGACACACACACACACACACACACATATATATATATATATATATATATATATATATATATATATATATATATATATATATATATATATATATATGCCACACACACATTCATATAAGCACAAGAGTTAGTGCAGCGGCTCGGCGTTCTGGCTCAGCATTTCCCAAGCTGGGACAAAGGCTCATTTGCATACTAGATTGCTGGCTTCTCAGTGTTGAACCAGACCAGAAGAACTGATTCAGACAACAGCCTGGATTAAAGAGGAAAAATCAGAGCAATAATCAACAACACAGTCTCAGACAGCGCGGAAAATCGTGTTGATGATTAGGACACCAGGAAACTTTGTCTGATGTATTCAGAGTTCATGGAATGTAAGAGAAAAACATTTCGATAGTGAGATATGCAAATGTGAGAGAGAGAGAGAGAGAGAGAGAGAGAGAGAGAGAGAGAGAGAGAGAGAGAGAGAGAGAGAGAGAGAGAGGTGACCATCACCTTGATTGTTCCAGTGGCACATTCCTGCCTCGGAGCCACAGTTGAGTGAGGCACGTCACACTTTACCACATTAACTTGCTGTGTCAGTCAAAGCATCACCATGACAGCAGGCCACAGTGTACGCTGCCAACGTAATACATACATTCCAACTCCCATCGCCGGAAACCTTTCGATGAAGTTTCGTTACATTTCGTCCCAAGTCACATTATTTGCTCCCCAGTGACCTTCATACCAACCGTGCGACCACAACATATTGTGCGTTAGATTCTCAGGAGAGAAGAACGCTTGTCATTTCCTTTCTTTTTACAAATTCCAGATGTTTACAACATGTGATCCACAGAGAGAGGACATAATACATTTGACATAATGTATTCGACGGTAGAGAACCCCGTACTTTTAGGCCATAGTACTTGGTATTCATGAGTTTCTGTATTCATTGTTCCACTGTGAGTATATTTCAGGCCACTGATAAAATCACTGGGTCTTAATACAGTTTGAAAACAACATTCTTCGAGGCCAGAGAGAGGGGTCGAGTGCGTCATTTCCTGACTCTGCTTTTACCAGACAGAACTCAAGTTTGAATAATTGTCTAGATAATCCATTTTCTCCGTCCTTTTTCTACTGTCTTAAGGACAGTCGCGTTAAGTTCCTTACTGTGTTTTATGAATCGAGGAATGATGTCGTGGCTTAAGAGCTAGGGAAGGTAGAAATTCTTATTCTGAGAATGTCGAGCATTATCACTTACGATGAAGTCGAGCATCAATTTTATACTTACCTTTACTTAGGCTGCTCACTATGATCTCTCTCTCTCTCTCTCTCTCTCTCCCTCTCTCTACTGAATATAGTTTAGATACACTTTAATCTCTGGATTCTTTAGTTCAAAAAGATTTTCTATGAAAGGATCCCACTGAAACAATATAACCTTTTCTCTTCTCCCTCCACTTCGTCACTGGGTTTAGAAAACGTAATAACTTTTGGTTTTATTCCCCGCACGGAAGCCTTTGCGAATCATGAGCTGGTCGTTAGTCGCGTGAAATCACCAATGGCAGTTATGACGATAGCGATAGGTAAGATTCACCATATAATCCTGATAGTGTTGTTCTTCCTGTATCATAATTATCTACTATTACTAACGTTGTCGTACTGAGCTATAGGTAGCCTAATTCATACTGGCGGAATAGCTTTAGGTAGTTTAGTCTAGTTAGCTTATTTCAAAGCTAGTGAAAGGTGGGGCAAACTGGTTATTGGCTGAAGGACCTTGTATTTCTAGCCAAAAAGAGACAACCAATTGTAGTCTAACGTGAAAAGAGTATGTGATGAGGTGACCCCGACTGGGGTATGATAAGACAGAACGACTCGTTCTTTATGATGGTAAGTACTGCTAGTGTGGTTATGAGGTGTAAGTAGGTGGTGTAGGTAGGTGGTGTGGGAAGAAGATATAACTAGACGGCTATTTTAGAAACGTTATCACTTTCACTGTGTGAACAAGCAGCAGGGACCAAGGTGCACCATCTCGAGGTTATTGTTTACGCTCTTTGTGCCGCTGTAGTTGTGGTGACCAAGTGTTGACGTGGTGACCAACTGTTGATGTGGTGACCAACTGTTGTTGTGGTGACCAACTGTTGATGTGGTGACCAACTGTTGATGTGGTGACCAACTGTTAATGTGGTGACCAGCTGTTGTTGTGGTGACCAACTGTTGTTGTGGTGACCAACTGTTGATGTGGTGACCAACTGTTGTTGTGGTGACCAACTGTTGATGTGGTGACCAACTGTTGATGTGGTGACCAACTGTTGTATGTGGTGACCAACTGTTGATGTGGTGACCAACTGTTGTTGTGGTGACCAACTGTTGTTGTGGTGACCAACTGTTGTTGTGGTGACCAGCTGTTGTTCTGTGTGGTGACGAAATGCTTGGCTTGATGACCACTCTTTAGATACGTTGACCAAACTTGAGATGTATATATTAGTTTTGTATTACGTAGGACGTGATTAGATTGCTGAATATTTCCTGCAATGCAGTTTTAATATCTACCAGCAAACAGTTAGTCTCCTTAACTAATCTTTTAAGGCAAAAAAATGTCGATAGGTTAGGGAAGATATCGGCTCCCAAGTCTCACTTCCTGCAGCTTGCTTCTTGTTCAGTCACTTTCATATCGAGGTCTTCATTCACTATGATCCATCCTCATTACAAAGACTCGATTAATCACACATCATACCCACTCTGGAGTAAGCCAGGCCTCATTGCAAGGCGATGCATTGCTCATCACTTCACTTCCCTCCTGACCTTGACATCATCTTCAGACATAACAAGGTTTGTCTCCATTCTTTTGGCAAGTTAAGAAGAGCAGCGGTCCAAGGATCAAACCCAGCAGGACGTCACTAATGACCGCGAACGGTTTTGAGAAGGTCCTCTGACACGTGTTCCTTGTTTCCTTCTCCTGGTGTAGCTTTCTGCCCAACGAAGTAACCACCTCTTCATCTCTGCCTGGAGAACCAGCTTCCTTATCAGCCTTCTGTGTGGTAGAGTGTCAAATGCTCTCCAGCAGTCCATGTACTTATAATCTACCCATCATTCTCTCATACCTTTTCTCCGAGTGTGTATGTGCATGTGTGTGTGTGTGTGTGTGTGTGTGTATGTGCATGTGTGTGTGTGTGTGTGTGTGTGTATGTGCATGTGTGTGTGTGTGTGTGTGTGTGTGTGTGTTCTCTTTATGCGATATGATGTGTCAGTTTCCTGTGTGCGTGTGTGTGTCCTTGCTTGTTCAGCTGTGCCTGTATCTCGGGAGATCTGCTGCAGATGCCAGTTCTCGATATTCCCACAGTGTTGCCATCACTGCTTACTCACGAGAAGGAAACCTAAATGAGAAAAAAACATTTCCTCAATAACATTAGTCCTTGTGATAACTGACGGAAGCGAGCTACTGATGATGATAAGTCATATGAGTTAAAAACTAATTATGTATTTTGTACCCAGCTGTCATATTCTACTTATTCATTTCTGTATCCGTTCTCTGTCATGCGTAAGTAATCAATATTTGTGGATGAGTTATAATTACTATGATCAAGTGCGAATAACAAATAACAAAAGCAAAATTATGATTTAGAAGTTAAAGACAAACAAGAAAGAAATCTGAATCAGCAACTGTCATGACGGTCAAGTTTTACTGTTACAATCACAACGGTTGTTTACACTGTGCGTGGGGCAGTGCGTCGCTCAAGGTCTCAGGTCACTGCTGGAGTCTTTAAACTGAATATTGAATACACAGGAAAAAAACATCAGTGTTAATCATGGTAAATATCACGTTCCCTGATCATGTAAGGCAGACAATCGTCACTACATGTTGTAACGATCTACACGACCATTCTCAGGACGCTCGTTCTCACGGGGAAAGGTAAACTTCATCGTAATGAAAATGAATAAAAACTTCACCAAGGTCAGAGAGTACAGTTCTCAGGACAGGAGAGACCTGTAGCTGGAGGCCAACACACCACCAGCGACAGAGCGCCGGCGCCTGCATGAGGCGGGAGGTAACAGTTGGGAGGGACGGTGGGGGCCGGGATCTCCCACACTGATAGCCGGGCAAGCAATCACAATAAAGGAGGACCTACGTCTGCTGTGCCCCTCAGTCAAGCCTCTCACCTCCTGAAGGATGACACTCAAGACGCTCCTTCTGCCGCTTCTGCTGCTGCTGGGGACGGCCACCCTCACATCGGGTGAGTGTATCCCAGTACTACGGCACCTTTGCATCTTAACCCTCCCTCGTGAGGCAGCTACTGTGCTCTCACAGTCTTCATGCATGTAATGTTTACTCTTGGTCATGTTTATTTAGGGACGAGTCCATTGGATCGTGAGGGGATGCAAAGGTGTCAGCCGGCGTGGTAGGTCAGGCGGGGATATAAATAACATTGTTCGTTGGCCTGGTGTGGGTCGGTGTAAATAAATACATAAATTTCAATATGTTTTTGTGACGGGGATATGATGAATTGAACGAAGAAAATATAAGAATATACTGATTTGTTTTCACTTTGTCTACTGATTTTTCTGTCTATCTATTCATCCATGTTCGTGCATAGATATACTCGGTTTTTCTTGCCGCTCTAAAGGGGGTAGCATCAGAGAGAGAGAGAGAGAGAGAGAGAGAGAGAGAGAGAGAGAGAGAGAGAGAGAATCTTAGACTGCCCTTACGTACCATTAGCGGTACGCAAACTACCAGCCGGTAACCACTGGTTGTCAGGGACATTTCTGCATCCAACCAGAGGCTCTATCTTCTCTCCTCACACTGTTGCTTTACTATACAGTGGAAGCATCATGGGAGCAGAGTTAATTAACATTCATTGTCACAAATCTCAAGACGTCACGGCCATGCTGTCTGCGACGATGCCACCCCAGCGCAGCAGACAGAGGGCAGGTTTGCAGACATGCCACTATAGTGACAGCATTATGATGACTGAGGAGATGACCTACAGTGAGGGAGTCGTCGTTGTTGTCGACCTGCCAAGCCCATGGGCTGCTTAAATGTCGTATGATCGTTAAGAGAGATGTCGCTGATCCGAGTCACTCGAACGAGTGGTTACAGCTCGCTTCGTGGCGTCAAATGAGCAAGAAGAAGTGGGAAAATTCTGAGTGCAAACGACGGCCTTGTCTGCCTAGGCTATATCAAACAGCTACATTTACTTGAAGAAATGTGTGTCATTTTAGGAAGTTTGTTGTGCGCTTTATACAGTACATCCGGGATAAATCAGTACAAGGAATCACTAACCAGTGTTCCATCTTTCAAGGCCAGAACTGCTTCCATCCGTTCTCTGAAGTCGGCGGCCAATGCCTCTACCTGGAGTACGAGACGCTGATGTCATGGCAGGAGGCCAGGGATTACTGTCGCTCTATGGCTGGTGACGGAGTAGAGGGCGACCTTGCCTCGTTCCCCAGATGTGGTGACTTCACTGCCCTCGCAAGACATCTCGCCTTTAATGGTAGGTCTTGAGGGAGTAACAGGATGCTTGGGTTTATATGAATATTTGAATACGACCTTAAAGAGTAGAGGCCAGGAGACTGGATGCTGGGCAGTGCGTAAAATATCATCTAATGGTGAGAACTAACACACCGGATGATGACTGATGTTTGAGTATGATAACATCTAAGGATACGAGCTGGTAGGCAGGATGTTGGGTGATATCAGAGTAGGACAACGCTTAAGATTAGTGGCTCAGATGTTAAGATATCTGGGAATATCATATGTAGGATAGCAGGGAGGGCCGGGAGGTATCTGGTTGAAGCGGTGGGACTGTAGGAACATCGCACGAGGTCCGTCATGCTCGGGCTGTCATCGAGAGAAGAGTTGTGACATCAAAGTATCTATCACAATAACGTTCTATTGTAACGCTGTATTCCTGACTGCGTTACTGACGATGTGTTACAGAGGTAAAGCTCAGCGCTTGAGAACATATCTGGAGACTAAATGTAACTTCTGCAGTGAGAGTACATATTCCCGATCGTTCCTCATTGGCGCCTGTGTTCCATACATTCCTCCTGCTCCTTCAGCCAACGTCAACAGCTCGTTCTGGGTCGGAGCACACACGCTCTTCACGCCCAACATGTGGCAGTGGCTGAGTGGGGAGAGCCTGCAGACGGGCGTCCCTTACTGGGCCTACAGTGAGCAGTACGACAACAACGAAGATTGCGCCTCCGTCCACGGTGGCTACTACTACAGGCTGGTGCCCTCCCTCTGCGATCAGCGCAAGTGAGTGTTCCGATAATCGCTCGTTACCACGACGATAATGATCATTAGTTTACATCTCGTTCTGAGGGATCGTCATTCGTGTTGGTCCTGAGCATCCTATTTTTTCTGGTACACTATATTGCATCTGTGCATCTTGAACATCTACTTTCTGCAACACGCTACATTGTTGTCAACTGTAGCATCTCTGCCGCTGTCTTTTCTCACTCATTGCGAATAACACTACATTATCATCTACGATGCACATCTACAGTTACGATCTAAATCTGCAGTGAATTAACTGGTGTAAATATAAACCAAGGCCGACATAACCAGCAAATCCTCTATTGCAATTAGCTCTTGCAATTCGGTCGTTAACCTAATTTCTAGTTACTAACTTGATGAATCTATAGCAACAACAATGTTTAGAAGGTTGAGGTTGATTTAAGAGTACAACTGTTATCATCATTGTTACTATTATTATCATTGTTATCATTATCATTATTAGTAGTGGTAGTAGTACAACAAAAGCATTGATAAAGACGATGATAATGATAAAATGATAATGATTCCTCAGGGGTGTGGTGTGTTCCATGCCTCTCATTAATCCTGGCTTCCAAACGCATCACGACCCCGAGCCTCGCCCTGGAGAGGACTGCCCTCACGAAGGAATTGTGGTGAGTATCTTAATGACCGTTGATGCCTAACTATGTGGAAGTATAAAGGAAAATCGGTCAATGATTATGGGGGAAATAATGAAGTGTTGTGTGTCTTTTGATGGTGAAATATTGACGAATAAATATGGTGGTAATGACAGTTATTCTTCGCTCTTAATATGAAAAATAGAGTAAGTTGTAAGTAAGGTAATAGTGAAAAAAGTTATATATATGTGCATAATAACTGAACACCGTTTCCCGCCTTAGCGCCAGGAAACAGACGAGGAAAGGCACATCCGCTCATATACTCATATACATACATATATGCACATGCATGTACTTATACATATACATACATACATACATACATACATACATACATACATACATACATACATACATACATACATATACATATACATACACTTACACATACATACACATACAAATACATGCACATATATACACATGTATATATACATGTTGCTCGCCGTCATCCGTTCCCGACACCACACCGCCCCACAGGAAACGGCACATGTACATTCTCCTCCTCACCCACACGCCCGATACGCAAAGCGTAGGTCTGATGATCGTAGTGTGGATGGTGACATACTCCTAGGATCCTAAGTAGAGATGGGGAGGTGTGTTTTTGAAAGAAAGTGTGAGAGAGTTAGAGAGATAGAGAGAGAGTGGAGAGAGAAGGTCACTCACACCACCCAGTCACTGACTTAGCCACTCCTCCCTGGTCCCATGACCCCCTCAGATCGGGAAGCACTGCTACAAGTTCGAGTCCCACGCTGAGTCATGGAGCTCCGCCGAAGCCAAGTGCCGGGAGCATCATGATAAGTACAGCGGCATGCTCTACTACCCCAGCGACTGTGAGGAGTTCACAAATATGGCGCACCATCTAGAGGCCGACGGTGAGTCTGACAGACCACGGCGATGAGTCCCGGAGACTGACGGTGAGTATGAGGCCACGACGGTGAATTACAGAAGCCGAAAGTGAGTATCAGAGGCCACACTCATAGGTTGAAGCGTGCGGCAAGAATAAACGCGACCCTAAGGCCAAGCCCTGGGGTAAGCCATGGATTATCCCAACCCACTCTGGTGGCCGACGGTGAGTTGTCAGACCTCATTGATGAATGATGCCTTAGAGACCATACTGGTGAGTGCCGGAGATAGCTGTTGAGCCCCAGAATCTTCTTAGCTTCAAATGATCCATCTCTAGCTAATTGACAACATCAATTGTTGTGTACAAAACATATATCCGTTATAATCTTATGGCTCCAATTGGCCTTACAGGTCGTTATGGGCCTTGCCAGTCCTACCATCGTTAAGAGAGCCATCACGTTTTATACTGTGCTCCTACAGAGTCCGTCAACAGCTACTGGGTTGGGGCGGAAGACGTGTCGGGACAGGAGGAGTGGACGTGGGTGGACGGGCAGCTCGTGCCAGGAGGCCCGCCTTACTGGGCCTCGGGCCAGCCCAGCCACGAGCATAACAACGAACCTTGGGAACACTGCGCCGTCATGGACTCCGAAATGCGCTACTACATGCGTGACGTCCACTGCTCTGACCGTCACCCCTACATTTGCAAGCTAACCAAGAATGAATAAGGCCCTCTACGTTAACTGTGGCAGTACTACCATCAGTGTCTTACACCAGCTGTAGAGGCACCCTCACCCCTTCTTCATCTGTTTACTTCCTTGCGTTTCATCCCTACATCTACCTGCATTCTTAATGTTTTCTCTATTTCTTGTTTACCTGTTTCATTTAACTATGACCATAAGGAGTACGCACGGCATTGTTTGCTCTGGTTTTTACGTGTTCCATCCATTATGAGACGGCGCGGTGCCACGACTGCTACAAACAGTGTCGTGTGCTGGCGTACCCTCCTGCGAGCGTACAACCCTCCTCGCCAGAGTTGCTAGTTGGAACATCCTGCAGTTCTGCAAT
The DNA here is from genome assembly GCF_036320965.1 of Panulirus ornatus. Lineage (NCBI taxonomy): Eukaryota > Metazoa > Arthropoda > Malacostraca > Decapoda > Palinuridae > Panulirus > Panulirus ornatus. Next base: position 2,693,675 of record NC_092236.1, on the reverse strand, counting down.
GGTAACCGAAAATGCATTTATTTTGATTTCACCTTTAGATAGCTTGAAACTGATGGTGCACTGTACTTGTAGATGGAAGGTGCAGTCGAGTGTATTTGAACTATGGCGAGAGACAGTCCCAGCCTTGAGTAAGACCATCTCAATAAAAATGGGGAAAGATTTTGGCAATTTAAAGCAATGTTGTTTATTCTCTCCATCTCTACTTCTCCTGCCACACTCACACATGATGCTCGTCGTGTAAGCAAGTTGCAGTCAACGGCAAGTACGTTTACATGCTGATTTCTTTAACATGGTTCATATGTGGAGACTTTAACATGGTTTATATGTAGAGACTTTAGAATTACATCTGTGAATATGTACGAGTCGTTCATACATAATGTTACTGCCTCTCTGATATAGATCATGTTGGACACTTAGTGATGAAAAATAATTTGTTGAAGTGAAATGAATCTTGAAGTAAGAAGTCTAGAGGTTTTATCAAAACTTTATTATAAGATGATGTACACAAAGTACACATGGAATCATCATCTGGAATTTTTTAACAAGAAATACATAAGATTATATACACATATACCATGAAGCTGCAGAGACTGACCTAGAACACCAGTATTTCCTGTGTTTATCTTTCTAACAAACGTGAAGACAAAAGTGAAGATAGTTAATGAAGATTGAGACTTATACAGTGGGAATCATATAATGAAATTTAAACAGTAAGAATTATATAATGAGAATTATGCAATGAAAATTAGACAGTGAGAATCAGACAGCGAGAATCAGACAGTGAGAATCAGACAGTGAGAATCAGACAGTGAGAATTGTATATTCCGTTAATGTGAAATCGAGGGTTAAGATTCCAGCGAGACCTTGTCTTGCGGCTCGATGCCATCTCTGCTGTTTCCCACACTTCCTCCGTCACCAAAAAGTGCATCCTTCCACCCGTCCTCTCTCATGTCGGGAAGAAACTTTAAGACTTTTCCTAAATGGACTTTAGAAGAAAGATGGATTTCCTGATGTTTCTGTTAATTTCCCGTCGCCCAGTGCGCGGAAAACATGGCTCAGGAGGCAGACCGCAACGGGTATTTCACAGTGTAACTCGCACTGCGACACTGTTGTAGTATCCCCGTCTCATCCATCATGGCCACTGAGATAAAGGTTCTAGTCCACACGAAGGTTTTCTGTGTCTTTTTCTGTGTCGCAACCCGTCACGCCTTCCCTGAGGGAGCGAGACCTACCGTGGGAAGTTACCGTTGTCTCATTGTGAGGGATGGTCTGGAGACACGCAAGTGAGTCACTTTACGACAATACGAGCCCTTGAACATAGCGGTACGACCTTTGAACACGAAGGCACAACCCTTGAGCACGACGAAGCGGCCCTTAAGTGTGATGGTCTAGCCTTTGGCCTGACCCTTCAGAAGTAGGTCAAGGGCCAGACCGTCGTACCCAAGGATCGTCTCGTCGTGCTCAAGGGTCGTACCGACGTGCACTGTGGTTGTTCTATCGTGTTGAAGAGGTGACTATTGTATTTGGATATCATACGTAGCGCAAGAGTTGCTACATGTAGCAGCGAACGAACATCAACAAACGTCTTTATGAAAAAGACACCGAATACTTGAGGAATATCCTTTTGAATAGACCAAATTCTCGGGGAATATCCTCATAAAGAGGCCAGATACTTGGGACGAATCAATCCTCTTGAGGTGAATAAAAGAATTCTATTGGTAAATAAATGTTTTCGTTTTAAAAGAATTTCCTGCCAACTGACATCCCCTTGAGTCGAGTGTCTTGCACCGTCAGCTGAGGAGGAGGGTGGCACTTAGCCCTCCAAATAAAAGTGTGGGTCTCGTTCTCAAAGTGAGTCGTGGTGTACTTACTACTCAATATATATATATATATATATATATATATATATATATATATATATATATATATATATATATATATATATATATATATATATATATATATATATATATATATATATTTAGCATACGTACAGCCATGTTGGGTCACAGTACTCAGCATATGTACATTCATGATGGGCCACAGTACTCAGCATATGTACAGTGGTATTGGGTCAAAATACTAAGCATCAAATTGAGTTATGACATACTTTACCTCTGTGTTCCCAAATTAAATTCAAATCCTTTATCTAGCGTTGTTCCCACACAACATGTTTCTCGTTTGGGTTCAGAATCATTTATGATACAATTTCATAACATTGCTATGCAGTATAACCCAAAATTTATATATTGCATAAAATCCAAGGACTTTCATTTCAGCACTCTACATATACAAAGTCTAACTCAATTGTCTGGCATATACAATATACTCACTCACCCAGCATATCACTCTCCTCACTTACTTCCTCAACTAATGCTTTAACGTTAGCTTTGATATGTACAAAATATGTTTTAACTCTTTCGTTACTTTTTACATCTTTTTTTGTAAAGGGTTTGATGTGACTACATGGAGAGAAGAATGAATTTAATGGTATAGATTGTTTGTTTTTTAGATATGTTCATCACAACCACACCGTCAGGCACCAGATTTAAGTGCATTGATATCACTGTCTGCAGATCATTGGTGCATGCAAAATCTCTCTCTCTCTCTCTCTCTCTCTCTCTCTCTCTCTCTCTCTCTCTCTCTCTCTCTCTCTCTCTCTCTCTCTCTCTCGATAGACAGATAGAAAATTTGTTTCTTGTCAAACTGGTTTGGGAAATCTGAACAGCTGGGTAAGTGAATCACTCTTCAGCTAAACAAGTTATCACACACCACAGCACGTCTCTCTCTCTCTCTCTCTCTCTCTCTCTCTCTCTCTCTCTCTCTCTCTCTCTCTCTCTCTCTCTCTCTCTCTCTCTCTCTCTCTCTCTCTCTCTCTCTCTCTCTCTCTCTCACAACGTGTTACAGATTTTTGTGGGGAAGTGAACACTTCTGGTCACATTCTCCTGTCGTTTCTCATAGGAAATTCACAACCTTAACAATGACTGCTATTGTTTCACAACACAACCTACAAATCCATTGACACATAGGAATGTTTAGCAATATATTTCATTCTTTCTGTTTCTGCCAGTTGTGATGTATATATATATATATATATATATATATATATATATATATATATATATATATATATATATATATATATATATATATATATATATATATATATATATATATATATGATGGAAACTCGCTAAAGGCCATGAATTATTCGTAGTATAATGGACTTAGCTTACGTATGCAGATTTTGATTGAAAAGGAAATTATTTTCAGAATAATAAAGTTTATCTCTTGTTGCCAGCAATATACATACAGATTAACCATGGCTGATAATCTAATGACGGTGATTAAATTAAGTTGGACGTGAAACACAACGAATCTCCTGTTGAATAAACCGACCAAGCGTTATGTACACAGTCATTCCCCTGACGCAACCAGTTCAGTTTTTCATTCACTTAACAGCAAATCTGACTACTGTTTTACTATAGATTAGATGCTGCTGCATCCGGGTAGGTTAAGAAAGGAGTCTAACCAAACCTAACCTAGCCTAACCTAACCCAACCTAACCTAACCAAACCTAACCTAACCTAACCTAACCTAGCCTAACCTAACCTAACCAAACCTAACCTAACCTAACCTAACCTAACCTAACCAACTCAGTCTAAAAGACGTGGTAAAGAGTTGGCAGCAGTGTCTCCTTTGCCAGTTTCTTCCCATCAGCTTCGAGATGATTACATCATCAACCAATCATCATTAACATTCGTGCAGTGTACGACCAGTTAGAGTCAGACGGTCTGCATCTCAGCCTATCAACATCAAGACACATGCGTCCTTAACCAATCATATCTAAGGATTTTGATATTTGGACCTATGGCCATCAACGTGATCCCATTCTTGTCCAATCAGTGAGAAGTTGCCTACACTCCCGACCAACCATCTAAAGTATCTGTGTTCTATCTAAACAGAAGTGTATGTATGTACGTCCAGTGAGTTACGCTCGACGAGGCATGTGTTCTGACTGACGAGGATTTCAGGTGAATCTGAGCTATTGAACTTAGTCTTGTGAGTAGCGACTCAGGTATCAGAGATAAAGCTTCGAGGTGAACTATGATCCCTTTAACAATCTCATAAACTCAAAACTTTGTATATTGTTACATTCAGCAAAGTACAATACGAAGCAGACTCAAACAAGGTCTCAAATCTATTTCTCAGAAAAATCGTGTCAACAGGACTTCAAAAGTCCCTTATCAAGAACTCTTGTCCGAGAACTTTTGAAACTAATTCCTCCACTACTGTCACAGATACGATCTTTACGTCCGCCGGCGGGAGCCACGGAGGGAGAGACGGGACGCGGCAAGGCAGGACAAAGCCTCTGGAAATAGTTGAGGATTCTTGTGAAAGAAGAGGTTAAAGTTGTGATTTATCATTAGAGGATTTATGAAGGTCTGGAGATAGTTAGACGAGGAGAGTGGGTTACGATTTTACAAATGTGTTGAGGGGAGGAGGGAGAGAATATTGGCTCTGGTGTGATTGTATAAAGTAATCGAGAGAACCAAGAATGAACGTACGACGCCTCAGGAATAAATGGATGTAATGATTGCGATCTTGTTTACAGTAAAAGATATTTTGCCTCATTAACGTCCAGAGGCAGAGTAGTTCATGAAGCACTAGAGGAAGTATATGGACCAATGAACAAGGAGATTAAAGCGGGAAGATTTGGTGTGTAAATGGGGAAAGTTGGAGATGGATGGGAACAGGGGCAAGATGGCTGAGTTTGACAAATGTGAGACAGAATATGGTTGAACAGCAGTGTGGTGCTGGAGGGATTGATTAGAAATGTCAGACTGATAGTAAAGATTTTTCTATGTTAGCGAAGACTCATTTTTTGTCGACATAGCTACAAGATGATCCTCCAGGTCTGTATGAAAATCGTATGGTTAAGAAGGAGTTCGTATAGCAGTTCTCAGTCATCAGCCTACAGTAGTCAACCCTGCTGAAGGAAGATGATAAATAGATAAGTGTCTCAAAAATTCATGAAGCCATAATCTCCACGTCACTCCTACAGCATCTATAAGTACGTCAGAAACGCCAATGATGCATCATTGATGGAACATCAAAATCTCTCTCTGCAACACATCCTGGAAGAAACTATTTTCAGTTTCTATGAAATATATAACAACAATTGAGATACAAGTATCATGCAAACTTATCGGGAAAAAAGCTGTAGATACTAAGAGAAGAATCATGAAGAAACTCAGAGTGATAACTAAGGTCTTACCGTAATTGTGTCATGATGTATCACACTGCTCGTTGCTATTCATCATCGTCTCCATAATTTTCACCAAAGTATACAGCATTTTCTCTTCGTTAAAACCTAAAGAAAAAAAAAAACCCTCGTGTCACTCGTTTTCATGGACTTCACGAATCACGAAAAATGGACGGTGGAAGTTGGTGGTGTTATGTGCTTGGGTCGATCTCGCGTGAGGGGAAAGTGTCACGTTTTTCTGTCAGAACTTCCTGGATACATTGTCTTGCCTTCCAAGTAATGTTTACCTTGCTGAAGTTTGGTGACTGTGTGGACGACGCTAGAGTGAACCATACTACCTAGTGTTTATACTGCATACCTCTCTCTCTCTCTCTCTCTCTCTCTCTCTCTCTCCAAAACCCAGACTATAAACCTGTGCTGTTGACGAGCACCTGGCGTGCTGACCTTCCTGAAGGTATGCCCTGAGATTTATTTCCCTCTTCGCTTCGTAGTGGAAGCAAAGCCTGAATACCTTGCACTGGACACATTCGTTCCTCATGTACAAATCATTCAGATATGAAGCTCCGCAAGTCTGAAGCGACCCGTACCAACAAAGCTGCTCTAGTATGAAGGTGTTGATAACAGTGAAGCTGTGAGTGTTATCCCATGACAGCACTAACACTGACATCAGTGAAGCTGTGAGTGTTGTTCCGTGACAACAGTGCTCTGCCAGCAGTGAAGGTCTAGTGCCCTCCACCAAGCAGGAGGGAGCAATGGCCTCCCTCCACTTGCGCTTCACTTTCCCCGTAACAAAGAACGCCACAAAAAGGCAACAAAAATGGTCAGAATATTGACTACGGCCATGAAATGCCCCCCAACCAACATCTGCTCCGCTACATTGTCCAAGGTTTTTGGCTTTTCACCCAGGTATTTCATCAGTGAAAAGTGCTTCAGTTTTGCCTCGACCAGAAACACTGCCTTGTTAGCTGGGTAAAGAGCATGAACGTTGGTGTGTGAGTCTCAGGTATTCAGGACGATGTTCAGTTTGTGGAGAATTTTAAACGTTTACTGAAAACTTTTCCGCAGGACGACGAAAATATTTGATTACTGGGATGAGTTAGAGGAAAGTCTATCATGAGTTGTGTTGGGAAGCTTCTGTATCGCTCTTTGTCAACATACTTCTAGTTTCACTGATCAAAGAAAGTTATGGACCCCCGTCTTGCCTACTTTAAAGTCTCTTGCTACTGATCTCCTTAGTGAGTTTCTCGTGCTGCCTCGCTGGTCCAGCCTGTTCGTCCCCTTTACTGGACATCTAACCACTGAGGGTAAATCTACACACGTAAAGACTAAGAGCATAAATAACCTTGATACGATCCTGTGTTATCAGGAAACTTGTCTGTTAAGCATTTGTGCATATAATAGGGGCATCAGGACCCCACATTCATTTTTATGCACAACAATGGACCCTCCCATATCAACCTATAGAGTAACCCTTTATCCGTTGGCTCGACTCTATCAGGGAGGATCAGAACCAATAACCCGTCTGCCTAACTCCATTATAACGGTATTACCCCGTATCCGGCCTGTCCGGTTCGTTCATACGGTGATATGAATAACAGACATACAATACGACCTGCCGGTGTATGCATTTATTTTTGTGTCTATATTGACATTTCAGTCTCTCTACCTGGCCTTCTTATTATCTCACCACAGTATGTATACCTTTCCATCTATATTGATCACATACACACACACACACACACACACACACACACATATATATATATATATATACATATATATATATATATATATATATATATATATATATATATATATATATATATATATATATATATATATATATATATATTTTTTTTTTTTTTTTTTTTTTTATACTTTGTCGCTGTCTCCCGCGTTTGCGAGGTAGCGCAAGGAAACAGACGAAAGAAATGGCCCAACCCCCCCCCCCCCCCATACACATGTACATACACACGTCCACACACGCAAATATACATACCTACACAGCTTTCCATGGTTTACCCCAGACGCTTCACATGCCTTGCTTCAATCCACTGACAGCACGTCAACCCCTGTATACCACATGACTCCAATTCACTCTATTTCTTGCCCTCCTTTCACCCTCCTGCATGTTCAGGCCCCGATCACACAAAATCTTTTTCACTCCATCTTTCCACCTCCAATTTGGTCTCCCTCTTCTCCTCGTTCCCTCCACCTCCGACACATATATCCTCTTGGTCAATCTCTCCTCACTCATTCTCTCCATGTGCCCAAACCATTTCAAAACACCCTCTTCTGCTCTCTCAACCACGCTCTTTTTATTTCCACACATCTCTCTTACCCTTACGTTACTTACTCGATCAAACCACCTCACACCACACATTGTCCTCAAACATCTCATTTCCAGCACATCCATCCTCCTGCGCACATCTCTATCCATAGCCCACGCCTCGCAACCATACAACATTGTTGGAACCACTATTCCCTCAAACATACCCATTTTTGCTTTCCGAGATAGTGTTCTCGACTTCCACACATTTTTCAAGGCTCCCAAAATTTTCGCCCCCTCCCCCACCCTATGATCCACTTCCGCTTCCATGGTTCCATCCGCTGACAGATCCACTCCCAGATATCTAAAACACTTCACTTCCTCCAGTTTTTCTCCATTCAAACTCACCTCCCAATTGACTTGAACCTCACCCCTACTGTACCTAATAACCTTGCTCTTATTCACATTTACTCTCAACTTTCTTCTTCCACACACTTTACCAAACTCAGTCACCAGCTTCTGCAGTTTCTCACATGAATCAGCCACCAGCGCTGTATCATCAGCGAACAACAACTGACTCACTTCCCAAGCTCTCTCATCCCCAACAGACTTCATACTTGCCCCTCTTTCCAGGACTCTTGCATTTACCTCCCTTACAACCCCATCCATAAACAAATTAAACAACCATGGAGACATCACACACCCCTGCCGCAAACCTACATTCACTGAGAACCAATCACTTTCCTCTCTTCCTACACGTACACATGCCTTACATCCTCGATAAAAACTTTTCACTGCTTCTAACAACTTGCCTCCCACACCATATATTCTTAATACCTTCCACAGAGCATCTCTATCAACTCTATCATATGCCTTCTCCAGATCCATAAATGCTACATACAAATCCATTTGCTTTTCTAAGTATTTCTCACATACATTCTTCAAAGCAAACACCTGATCCACACATCCTCTACCACTTCTGAAACCGCACTGCTCTTCCCCAATCTGATGCTCTGTACATGCCTTCACCCTCTCAATCAATACCCTCCCATATAATTTACCAGGAATACTCAACAAACTTATACCTCTGTAATTTGAGCACTCACTCTTATCCCCTTTGCCTTTGTACAATGGCACTATGCACGCATTCCGCCAATCCTCAGGCACCTCACCATGAGTCATACATACATTAAATAACCTTACCAACCAGTCAACAATACAGTCACCCCCTTTCTTAATAAATTCCACTGCAATACCATCCAAACCTGCTGCCTTGCCGGCTTTCATCTTCCGCAAAGCTTTTACTACCTCTTCTCTGTTTACCAAATCATTTTCCCTAACCCTCTCACTTTGCACACCACCTCGACCAAAACACCCTATATCTGCCACTCTGTCATCAGACACATTCAACAAACCTTCAAAATACTCATTCCATCTCCTTCTCACATCACCGCTACTTGTTATCACCTCCCCATTTACGCCCTTCACTGAAGTTCCCATTTGCTCCCTTGTCTTACGCACCCTATTTACCTCCTTCCAGAACATCTTTTTATTTTCCCTAAAATTTACTGATAGTCTCTCACCCCAACTCTCATTTGCCCTTTTTTTCACCTCTTGCACCTTTCTCTTGACCTCCTGTCTCTTTCTTTTATACTTCTCCCACTCAATTGCATTTTTTCCCTGCAAAAATCGTCCAAATGCCTCTCTCTTCTCTTTCACTAATACTCTTACTTCTTCATCCCACCACTCACTACCCTTTCTAAACAGCCCACCTCCCACTCTTCTCATGCCACAAGCATCTTTTGCGCAATCCATCACTTTCTAAAATGGGAAACAGAAGAAGGAGTCACGCGGGGAGTGATCATCCTCCTCGAAGGCTCAGAGTGGGGTGCCTAAATGTGTGTGGATGTAACCAAGATGTGAAAAAAGGAGAGATAGGTAGTATGTTTGAGGAAAGGAACCTGGATGTTTTGGCTCTGAGTGAAACGAAGCTCAAGGGTAAAGGGGAAGAGTGGTTTGGAAATGTCTGGGGAGTGAAGTCAGGGGTTAGTGAGAGGACAAGAGCAAGGGAAGGAGTAGCAATACTCCTGAAACAGGAGTTGTGGGAGTATGTGATAGAATGTAAGAAAGTAAATTCTCGATTAATATGGGTAAAATTGAAAGTTGATGGAGAGAGGTGGGTGATTATTGGTGCATATGCACCTGGGCATGAGAAGAAAGATCATGAGAGGCAAGTGTTTTGGGAGCAGCTAAATGAGTGTGTTAGCGGTTTTGATGCACGAGACCGGGTTATAGTGATGGGTGATTTGAATGCAAAGGTGAGTAATGTGGCAGTTGAGGGAATAGTTGGTATGCATGGGGTGTTCAGTGTTGTAAATGGAAATGGTGAAGAGCTTGTAGATTTATGTGCTGAAAAAGGACTGATGATTGGGAATACCTGGTTTAAAAAGCGAGATATACATAAGTATACTTATGTAAGTAGGAGAGATGGCCAGAGAGCGTTATTGGATTACGTGTTAATTGACAGGCGTGCGAAAGAGAGACTTTTGGATGTTAATGTGCTGAGAGGTGCAACTGGAGGGATGTCTGATCATTATCTTGTGGAGGCTAAGGTGAAGATTAGTATGGGTTTTCAGAAAAGAGGAGTGAATGTTGGGGTGAAGAAGGTGGTGAGAGTAAGTGAGCTTGGGAAGGAGACCTGTGTGGGGAAGTACCAGGAGAGACTGTGTACAGAATGGAAAAAGGTGAGAACAATGGATATATATATATATATATATATATATATATATATATATATATATATATATATATATATATATATATATATATATATATATATATATATATAAATATATATATATATATATTTCAAGTTTTTACTACTCATGTTTTTAGACAATCAGATAAATATGTGATGAGTGATGGTGTACAGATTCCTTCATACATCCTCATTTCCATCAGAAATAAATCTTGAGCTCCAAGAACTTATTGGAAAATCTTTGCCAAAATCTTCATCATTCATGTCTCTAATTGTTTATTTTTGAAGTTTAATTCCTTCATAATTTTCACAGAAACTTTTTATCAGAGAGGAAGACCTTAGGTGGTGATGGAGGAGGAGGGGGGGGGGTGTGTGTCTGAAGCTGGCACTTGAATTTATGAAGGAGACCTGCCTTGGTGGGGAGGAGACCTGCCTTGGTGGGGAGGAGACCTGCCTTGGTGGGGAGGAGACCTGCCTTGGTGGGGAGGAGACCTGCCTTGGTGGGGAGGAGACCTGACTGCGGAGGCAGAGACCTGACCTCGGAGGATAAAGATCTGGTCTGGGGAAACAAAGGTGGCCTAGAAGTGGGCTGAGAAGTTGTTGTTCTGGGACTCGAGTAATGATGAATTGGAGGGGGTGTGAGAGGCGACTATGAGACTGAGTGGGTGATGGATGCAGCTATGGTTAAGATCTGCATGAAGATTAAATTATGAAGCTGCCTGAGGGAACTTCTTTGAAACTATAAGGCTTCAGGTTTGGGTTCGAACTGGTACTTCATCATCGTAAGATCCTGCCTGAGGGTCCCTCCCCACCCACCATCGGGATTCTTGAGTTATGTATTTGTCTGCATTAGCCTGGCATCTCAGCTCGACGCCGATACGAACTTGCAAAGAAGCCAAGAAATTCTCCCCTCGGCAGCCAGACTTCATGCATGAACTCAGGATTCGATACGGCGTCATTCAATTTACCTCACTCAATTTCGCGAACCGCACTGCACTGCATATCAACGGGCATCTGCAGCTGCTCCTCCACCAGCATGGGTCTCTGCCGCCTTCTTTGGCAAAGAGAAACAAGTTGACGAGGCGGAAGTGTCTACAGCATGAGCCATAACCAACCACTGGTGTCTTACTTCTTGACGCGGTGGCAGCTTTTGACCCATAAGATGGAGGGAGGTATAGATTTTCTATACTTTTCTCGCAAATCTTTGTTCACTCGTATAAAAGGATGTACCATTTCCTCCCTTTAAAGACGATGGAATTTTGAAAGTGATTGATCTTTATGAATAATGTTTTGTGTTCACTGTATATCTTTAGATGCAGAGTTTATATATATATATATATACATATATATATATATATATATATATATATATATATATATATATATATATATATATATATATATATATATATATATATATATATATATATATATATATATATATATATATATATATAGTGTGGATGTATGATTTAACACCACAACAGAGCATCTATGCACGGATTAAAAACCAAATAATACAAATGGAGTAATATTTCTAAAATAATCGAACATACATATAAAATTCTATGTGTATTAAATTCAAATAAAAGACCATGAAAGATGAGAGGTTGTTGAGTTGGCTAACGATGAACTGCTGGCAACCTCCACCCTACACAAGGTAGGCAGGGTATGGAGGCTGGCAACCTCTGCTCTACACAGGTAGGCAGGGTATGTAGGCTGGCAACCTCTGCCCTACACAGGTAGGCAGGGTATGTAGGCTGGCAACCTCTGCCCTACACAGGTAGGCAGGGTATGTAGGCTGGCAACGTCTGCCCTACACAAGGTAGGCAGGGTATGGAGGCTGGCAACCTCTACACTCCACAAGGTAGGCAGGATATGGAGGCTGGCAACCTCTGCCCTACACAGGTAGGCAGGGTATGTAGGCTGGCAACCTCTACCCTCCACAAGGTAGGCAGGATATGGAGGCTGGCAACCTCTGCCCTACACAAGGTAGGCAGGGTATGGAGGCTGGCAACCTCTACCCTACACAAGGTAGGCAGGGTATGGAGGCTGGCAGCTGCTGCCCTACACAGGGTTATGGTTATGGCTTCCTGGGACGTGCTGCAAGATCTGTATCCACTCCAGCCAACCAAATAAGTCTCTCTCTCTCTCTCTCTCTCTCTCTCTCTCTCTCTCTCTCTCTCTCTCTCTCTCTCTCTCTCTCTCTCTCTCTCTCTCTCTCTCTCTCTCTCTCTCTCTCTCTCTCTCTCTCTCTCTCTCTCTCTCTTCTCTCTCTCTCTCTTCTCTCTCTCTCTCCCTCTCTCTCTCTCTCTCTCTCTCTCTCTCTCTCTCTCTCTCTCTCTCTCTCTCTCTCTCTCTCTCTCTCTCTCTCTCTCTCTCTCTCTTTTCCCAAATTTTCTCTGTGGATCCTCCTGGCCAGTGTATACATACTTACATATGATTTTGACAAATCAGCGTCAGGTTTTCTTCGAATTATTTCTTTCTCTTCAATGATTCAGCATTGGTCGTCAAAGGCATGAATGATTCACATGATTCTCCCTCGGGCAGACGTCGCTGTGCCTTCCTTTTGGAGATTCATCGTCGACGCAAGAATACACTTGATATGAATCAAGATCGATCTTCCTCAGGACGATGTGTGCATGACTTGCATGTCCTTAGACATCAGAGTGTCACTGATGACAGCTGCAGGAACATACAAAAATGTGAACTAGAAAAATAATAAAAGATCCTGTTTAACAGAATACGATATTAAGAATGACTTTTTTTTATTGTTGGAAAATATTTTCTAACAAAGAGGAAGTTACTGTCTGTATTACAATTCGTTTTCATATATTCCACAGTAACTTATAATCAAAACTTTGGTGTTGAGGAAGACAAGTAATTTCAGTAGAGAGTATCAATCCTTCCTCACACAGGCACCTCCTTCAGGTCGGGTTCCGGGATATTGAAAAGCCAGCGTACCTGCAGAGCAAACCCTCCACACCAGTGATTCTTATTCATTTTCCAAGATCGTGTGTTGACAGGAGACGACAGGAGAAAATTAGAATCTGTCATCAGAGCACATCTGATATTGAGAGAAGAAAAAGATATTAAAGCCGATCTGATACTGTTGCTTAACACTAGGTCAATAAGAACATATCCGGGAATTCACTGGTGGCAGTGAACAAATTGTAAGTGGCACGGGAGGTTACTGATGGCAACAAACTAATCACTGGTGGCACCAGACAGGTCACTGGTGGCACCAGACAGGTCACTGGTGGCAGGGCACGTTAAATGATGCATCTGACAAATTACTGGTGACACAGACACCACACACACACACACGCACACACACACACGCGCGCACACACACACACACACACACACACACACACACACACACACACACACACACACACACACAGAAGAACCCTCCAACAGTAACCTAACCTTGAACTCAGACAGTGAAGGGACCTGCAGGGGTTAGGCACCTTTGGTGTTCGTGGGCGAGCTATCTTCCTCCTGTCTTTGTCACCTCCGTGGGTCACAGAGGAGTGGATGACGGGTTACTGGAGCCCTAATGTCTGTGTGACCCCAGAGAGAGAGATAAGGGGGGGTTGTGGTCGAGAGGGGGAGGGTAGTTAGAGTGGTTAATGGAACGGAAAGTGAGAGTGGGAAGGGAAGCGTGCGAGGTAATGGGAGGAATGTAGGCAGAAGGAGGAGTGAGGGAATGGTGTGTGTGTGTGTGTGTGTGTGTGTGTTATGGGTCCAGTGAAGGTTGCTATATTATATATATATATATATATATATATATATATATATATATATATATATATATATATATATATATATATATATATATATATATATATATATATATATATATATATATATATATATATATATATATATATATATATATATATATATATATATATATATATATATATATATATATATATTTATATATATATGTATAACAACCTTCACAGGATAGAGAGAAAGAGAGATGGAGAGAAAAAAGAAACGGAGGAGGAAAGAAATTTCGGACATAAAACCAATGGAACAGACGAATGGGAAGGAAACCAAAGCAATAACATTGAAGAGATAAAAAGAAAGTTATGAGGCAATGAAAAGAACACCACATACACACACACACACACACACACACACACACACGAGAGGAAATTCAATCCACGAGTGAAGCGGCAGGAGAGGAGACAGGTAATGCAGGCAGGTAATTGGATCGTTACCTGTACTAGGTTGAACCAGCAAGGTGGTGTCCAGACGGTGATTACCAGCTGGTGCCCCAGTGGGTGAGGCTCTCACGCTGGGGTTCGACGACGCGTGGTCCTTGTTGACACTCCTGCATTGTTGTACTTAGAACGCCCCTCTGGATCAGTGACCTCTGAATCCAGGCTCATGGGAATCCTGGCTCATGGGAAGAGCGTTTGAACTTTTGGTCTTGTGTAGAGCGAAAGAATCCCTCCTGAAGCATAGGTTTGATCAGAACTACAGGAGAACTCGGCCCAATCATCGCTTAGGATATCTTAATCGATATCTGGATATCTATCGAGGAGGACCCCGAGTGAACGGTCGACTCTCTCCTTATCAAAGATGATTTCTGTTGATATATGAACGCTAGTTGCATCAGGGGAAGACAAGGTTATCTCTAAACTCAGTTTAGATCATTTTGAATCTCCTCTCACTGAAAATTTGATCGTGGTTCTTTTTTTGAAGGAATATGATAGATAACTTTTGAGTGAGTTGATAAAGGTCGTCTTCAGTATTGACCTAAGATATATAGATCATTAAGGATCATCACATAAGGAGGGAGTGAAGCAAGTCACATACTCACGAAGTAGACAAATCTTCTAATGGATTTTGTCTCTGGTTCAAGTTCTGAAAAAGTTTAAGGAAGCGAATCATTATAACAAACTAAATACTTCTCTAATACTTCTTGCAAGACATGCAATACAATGTCTGTTCTTATGTTTTCTTTATGTATGTTTGCTCTGTCCACCTGTGGGTTTGTGTATTTGCTTGACTGTATCGTACAGAAAAAGTTTTACATTCGGTGTATTGGCTTTCCGTCAAAAATTATTTATATTATGAGGTTTAAGACGGTTTTACAGATGAGAATTTAGACACGGGTAAGATCATCCACAGGAATGAGCTCAATTGTGGCCACAAGAGTTCAGGGGACCCTTGGCAGGCAAACCCTTCCACAGGAGTGAGGTCAAGTGTGGCCACAGGAGCTCCAGGAACCAGTGGCAAGCAAGCACTTCGGAGGAAAACGTAAACATATCGGGTTTGCCGGAGCCCTCACTGGTGTCACCTGGTCCCAGATTGTAAACATTGATCGAGCAACGAAGAGGCGTAGATACAATATTAGATAGAAAGTCATGCATATATCAGCAAATAGACATATATAGATGAATGAGAAAAAGTTAGACACGTGGAGAGAGAAGAATAGATAAATAAGGAGGCAGAGAAAGTAATACGGATAAACAGACAGAAATAAAAGAATAGCGATGAAATGAGACAAAATGAAAGTCAAACGGACAAAGAGAGAGAGAGAGAGAGAGAGAGAGAGAGAGAGAGAGAGAGAGAGAGAGAGAGAGAGAGAGAGAGAGAGGAGGAAGATAAAGAAGCAAGGACTGGAGTTAACCAACCAAAGATTTATGCAGACTTCGCTGTAGTTACCAACCTTAGCGGATTATAATGTTTCCTTCAAAAATATTTCAACTTTCTAAACTCACTTACCCTCTTGTTGACTTAGTAATCACTTGCAATTACCTGGAGGAAGTAAAGTTATAATGTGTTCCAGATAAGAAACATGCTAACTTAATTTCCCAAGTGTTGACTCTGCAGTAGTTTCAATTATCACTCAAGATACAAGGAAATTAAATGGGAATATTTCTTAACAGCCATTGGTATGAAGCAGAGAATATGGAATGTGTGTTCGACGCTATGGCTCATGAAGAAACCCTCGTTAACTCCATACTTGAAGAGAATTGCACCAGAAGGGCCGCTAATGAGAGGAGTGAGTATAGCTTTGTACACAGTCGTTTGCATTACTGACAGTTTGGTTCATGGGGAGGAGGATGGACGAGGGAGTGGAAGTGTGGGGTTGGGGCAGAGATGAAAGACCGCATTAAATATTGGATAAAGAAAGGTGGGTGAGGGAGGGCAGTCCATGCATGGGTAAGGGGCAGATGTACGAAGACCAAACACAGAGGAGAGGGTGTAGTTCATGGGTGTAGCTCATAAGTGTGGGTCGTGCGTACTGGTCATGGGCGCAGGGAAGTGAAGGAGTGTATGAACGGTTAAAGAAGCTGGAGTCAGAGAGAGTGATGAAGGGAACGGGCAAGTGAAGACGAGAAGAAAATACGGTGAACATGAAAGAAAGTGACGAGATGAAGGAGGGAGGTTACACAAAGGGGTTGAGGGAAAGATAAAGAAGGGAGTGTAATGAAGGAATGCAGGAGACGGGTCCAGGAGCAACTTTAAAGACAGGAGACAACAGAGGAAATTAATGGGACTTAGGAATTCAGAATCAGGGAAAGAGAGAAAGGAAATAATAAAGGAAGTTCTAAAAGGAAAGACTTGAGGAGAAGAATACATGAAAAAGCTTAAAGAAGATGAAGGAAGTACATAGAGGAGTCGGGGACGAGGAAGCAGAGAGGAATCTACAGCGAATGTGTGTGTGTGTGTGTGTGTGTGTGTGTGTGTGTGTGTGTGTGTGTGTGTGTGTGTGTGTGTGTAAGGAGAAGGGATGAAGAAAAATGGTGGCATCTCTGGGGATCTTAGCCCCTCCAGGAACTGTCCCAATCAATTACTTTGTGACAGGTTCCCAGGGATAAGCGAGAACCTCGTTGAAAAACTGTCCCACTGACTCAGGCTGTATATAACCAGGCCAAGATATGGTCACCATACTTGTGGCGCTCAGTACATGGTTTGTTTTCATAGTGAACTGGTGCATCTATGATAATACTCAGTTTCATGTTTACGTTCTTAAGGACAGAGCTAGATAACTAGTAACTACCAAAGTACCTTATCAGAAATTTCATCATTTGTGATCAATTAGATTCATTGCTGAGCCACTTTTCTGAAATATATTCAACGAAACTAATCAGAAACTTTGTGATACAACCAACATAACTATCAACGGTTCAGTAACTGAAGATTTATCTATCTAAGAGATATTCTGTACGCCTATCTATCTATCATATCTACTTGTCTATCTAGTCTGCATACCTGCCTAAGCGCTATCTATCTAAGAGATAGTCTATATGCCTGTCTATTTATCATATCTACCTGTCTATCTAGTCTATCCACCTTTCTGAAACTTATCTGTCTAATTAGATATTTCATATGCCCGTCAATTTATCATATCTACCTGTCTATCTATTCCATCCACCTGTCTATATGATCTGTCTACATAGCAACCACTCATTACATTACTTACATATATAATCACTGGATTCTCCCACTAACTTCGTACACTATCCAGTTCCCCCAAGCCTTCCATGTGGACGTAGTGAGGACAGCTCTTCCCCCATCCCTGAGGGTTTCCAGCCAGCCCTCCACTCCAGGCGCATTCCTAAAAATCTTTTTTCTGTAGCCTGTGTCACCTCCTCTGACACAGTTCCCCTCCAACACTCGCTCCATTCCTCTTCCTGTACTTCCCTCGAGACCCACTGTCAATACTCTATTTTCCTCTGCAAATCTAGCATTCAACAGCTCTCCAAACGGTTTCCACCTTATTTTTGTACAGTCTTTGGCCTTAATAGTGATCTGCCGCCAAGAGTTTCCAACTTCATCCCTCTGCTTTCCAGTAAATAATCACGAGAAAAAATATCTGAATTATTAATGATCAAAGATTACCACGCACACAAGCCTTCAGTTTCTCCCTTCTTTAACTTCTGTAGATTTTTCTTTTCCTTTTCTTTCACGGAAGAAAAGCCATTTACCTTAGGAAAAAAAAAGAATCTGTTATTTGGACACCACTCGACAGGGCGTTTCTTCCTCGAGATTGAAAGTCTGGCTTGGTGATCACCGTTGGGATGATGGTGCCTGGAAAGAGTGCTGGAAGGGAAGAGTGTTGAAGTGCAGGTCAGGGATCGGAGGGTTGCTGGAACTAGACTCCATGGTCCTTAAGCTGAGATGGTTGGTGACTGGAAATTTTGAAAGACTTAAAGTGCAGCTCAGGGACCAGACAGGCGTAGGAACTGCACTCTTAGTCTAACAAAAACGCGATGACTGGAAAGACCTCCCTGGAAAACACTGTTGAAACGAAGTTCAGGTATGGAGATAAGGAAACTGGAGTCCATGGGTTCATTCTGATCAGGTTGTGAAGGACGGTCTAGAAAGTCAGACAAACATCAGTCCAGAGACACACAATAATCAAAATAATCGTATATCTATACACACGATCATGAGCTTAGATATGCACATAAGACGAGACAAATCATGCATACAGTGTGCCTGGAACCATTCTATTCCTGACACTATGTGTCTTTCCCTTCCTCTCTCTTACCAGCCGCCGATTTACCTTTTCATAGACACCATTTACCGCTTACCTGAAGACGTATACAGAGATGGTCACATAATTCTTACCTACAATTTTCTTCCGCTCCTCTGACATTACCATGCAGTCTTCTGACCCTGAGGAGAGGACTTCAAGGACTTTCTTACCACTGTGGTCAGAGCTGTGATCTTCTGATGTGTGAAACATCGTCATGAAGAATACTGATGACTTCTGGCTCTCTGAAGGTGGAAAGATTACTTTCAGAAAAGAAAATGATAGGCTGGAACTCTCTGGAAAATGAGAGAATGTATTAAGAAAAACACTGATGACTTGTTGCTCTCACGAAACTGAAAAACAGTATAGAAGGAATCTAAAGAATTGGGCTAAACTGATAAACTGGAATTATCTGGAAAGTCTAGAAATCTACCAAGTGAAAAATTAAAGTAGATGAACTTAGAAACGACCCGGAAATTGAAAGACTGTGTTGGAAGCGGCTGATGAGCTTAACCGCGAAGGTATTGCGCTACAGAAAATGGATGAGTTCCAGCTGACTGGAATATAAGAGCTTTTTGCTGAAACAGAAAGTGCATTGTGGGTACGTCCACTATCAGAAATGAATGAAATGAATACAGAACTATCTATCTATCTATCTACACACACACACACACACACACACATATATGTATATATATATGTATATATATATATATATATATATATATATATATATATATATATATATATATATATATATATATATATATATATATATATATATATATATATATATATATATATATATATATATTCCTACTTGGTAGCATTAGTTAGCTTGCAGTACAAGTGGGCGACGTCAAAGCTTATACCATTGCTCTGGGAAACTACAAAACAAACTTAGATTTTCATTATTCTCTTAAATCTTTCAGAAATTTCTTCTGAAATCATACAGTCTTCGCTAATGATCTCATTACCGGTTCATTAGGTTCATTTCCCTGATTGCACCATTACCATAATTCTTTCAATTACCATTGAATATATTCAAATCACCTCATCACCTCATCAACTCGAAGGTAATGATATTGGCGCTGTCATTATCATATGACCTTCATGATCAGTGTCATGCGCGTTGCTCCCACCACACACCCGCCAGCCTACTGTCAGCGGCGACGGGATCACTGACATTTTCATGTTCTCCTCTGATGATATAGTCACCCTCATCAGGATCATCATGATCATTGTCATTATCATGTTCATGATCATCATTGTCATCCATATCTCTCCCCCACACTCCAGCCTGCCACACGTGACAGTTGCTCGTCCTTGACCAACCCTGACCCAGCCACAGTGACACACCCCACCCCAACCTCCCCCAGCCCTGCCCTTCGTCTTACTCCTTCCTCTCTCTGCTTCGTTATCTACCTACGTACAAACATCAAGATGTTTTTTTTTTTTTGAGACAAAGGGAAGTGTCTTAGAAGGACGGGAGGGGAGCTGTCGTAGATGAATAGATGTACTGCGCTAAATGGACAGGAGTACTGCGTTAAATGGACAGGAGTACTGAGCTAAATGGACAGGAGTACTGCGTTAAATGGACAGAAACATTCCGACATAGTAGGTGCAATATCATGGGAAATGGTCTTCTGTTTTGGAAATAGTCGTTCAGGTTTTATTCTGAGCTACAAATGGTCACATTTCCTACAAGTTTTCGGCTGTGCGAGTTTATTTTTACCGTCACGTACAGAATGGGCAAGACGAGTGTCCCTCTGGCCGCCCTAACCAACAGGATGGGCCATTGTAACTGTAGTGTCAGGGAATTAAGAAAAAAAAAAACGAAGAAAGGAAAATGTATATGAATATACCTACACACACAGCCACCCACCCACACACACCCACACACACACACGCACACACGAGCGGCACTCATACCGCTTCTCCCTTACCACTCCTCTCCTCTTCCTGCTGCAGGAGGAGGGGTCGCGAGAGGACCCCCAGACCTTGATAAAAACGGATGTCTGTGTGGCCAGAACAACTGTTTCTCGCATGCTTTCCCCTGACGAACACTGGGACGGATAGATAGACTCGCAGAGAGACAGAGAGACAGAGACGAACTTGACAGGAGCCCATCAGCTGGGGTTAGTCCCTCTCACATCCAGTAGTTCGGAGACAAAGGTGAGTCTTGCTCGATTCTCTACGGAATAGACAGCTATATCTTATTATTTGTCATGGCTACTGGAATCTCCGTCTCTATCTGTCTGTCTCTATCTATCTATCTATCTATCTATCTATCTATCTATCTCTCCATCTATCTCACCACTGTTGTATCACAACACAATAGCGCCCCAGCTTCATTACCCGCTCAAGGCACTCGATGACTGACGTGTAATCTGTACACAGTGGGATTGAGGATGGCACCGCCAGGCTGGCTGGGCTGCCTCACCGCCCGCCCCGTCAGATTGATATTCACCAAAATCTTTTAGGAAAAACTATTCCCAGCGATTCTGCCGCTGAGAGTGAAGTCGATGATACCGTCAACCTGATGGTGCAGGAGGGAGAGTTACTGTAGTGGGTTGTGGCCCTTGTGTGTGGCCCACGGTGGCCCAGCAGGGTGGCCCTGTCATGGCCCAGAGTGGGTCATTTGGGGTGACCCACATGAGGCCACACTGAACGGCTTTATTTCTCCCTTTGCATCCAGTCTCACCACATCTTGGCCACAGGCCATACAATATAACGTCTGTTGAAAACCGAGGCTAAACTGTCTATATCCAGCACGTTTTTATTAATGGATAGATAGACATGACCTTTGATTTGACCTTTAAGTCTCAGGTCAAAGGTCAGGTCATCACTATTAAGGGTAATATCCTCTTGCTTGAGTCGTACCGTCGTGTCCCGTCCGACAGCCGTACGACACCGTCGCGACTCCGGTGGTGTAATTACCTATATACATAGATGTGTGTGTGTGTGTGTGTGTGTGTGTGTGTGTGTGTGTGTGTATCTAATGACATACATAAAAACGTTATTTGATATGAATTTAAAGGAATATTTACGTATATAGAATACATTAGCAAACTTCCTCAGATATAACTGTAGAAGCATTATAGCAGACGATTAATTCGGGTTGATATATTACTCAATATACTTACATCAATATATGGCAACTTGTGCAGAGTAAATTTACTAACAATTACATGCAAGACTTTCCCCATTATCGTCACTAAAATGGGAAACTAAATTAGTATCGACACATATATTGAGAACACCACATGGTGTAGGATCCTCGTCTTACCGTCTTATCCCTGGGTTACTGTGATCCTGGAGGGTTTGGATACCTTTATAGACATAAGACTGTTAGGAGTGATAGCGGTTCCTCAAGGCGATAGCTTGACTCACTGGGATGGAGACAGTGACTGGAGGACCTCTGAGATATGATCTTGCCTCTGAACTACACACTAATCCCGTCACTTCCGTCGACCTTGAGCAAATCCAAGGTATTTAGCTTCTGATATGAGCCACGTTGCTTCTCTGTTCTTAGCTGCGATAAGACTAGTTGTCGATGGACCGCTGATAAAAATAGGCCGTGAGTGACAATGGCAAAACGTGAGTGACTGAGAGACAATGAGATCGATTTGAGGAAGGGCACAGGAGAGTGAGAGAGCAGAGGACCTGCCCACCTCTTACACAAATGGTGAGAGGAACTTGGGTCTTGAGACTTATGTGGATCGGTAAGGTCGAGCCACCGAGAGTAGAGAAACTGAGTTTGGTAGAATAGAGGAACTGGGTTTTAAAGAGTAGAGAAAATGGGTGGGATAACGTAGGAATACTGGGAAAAAAATGGTTACATAGAGAAAACGGGCTGGATAATACAGAAAAATTAGGTCAGGTAGACTTGAAAGAATAGGTTAGAAATACTACAGAAAACGGATTAATTAAACCAGAAAAAATGATGATTAGACAGAAAAGAGAAAATGGACAGAAGAATCACGATCTCTGTCTTGTCATCCTTCTGAGGGGGATGAATAGAGAGAAGAAATAACTTCAAATGGTACTAAATCTAACGATATTAGAGAGAAAGGAAAAATAGACATGGAAACAGAGCTTTGGAAAGAAAAAAGAAGACAAAGAGGTAAAGATGAGAGCAGAGCTTAATCCTTGAGGAAGGACGCAGATATGATCGATGCAAAGTCACTCCTGATTCGTTGGAACGTCACAACTTAAGATGTTGATAAACTTCTCAGTACAACCAAGTGACTGGATTTCAAGGTGACGTCAACAATACTGTTCGGACAGACAGACAAATACAGACACACATACACTTAGATAGAGAGGAACTCATTATGAAAAAAAGACGGACAGACAAACTGACAGAAAAAATATATATAGAAAGAGATCGAGAGACGCAGTAAAAGAGAAATAAAAAATAGAAAGACCAAGTAAATATATGGAGCAAAAATCTTCCCTCCCCCCTCCAAATTTATGGTCACAATGTACACATGTCATTTTTTATCCAGAAAAAAATATGAAACAGAAATTGGGAATCTGTGTCGCATGCACCCCGCCTGACACGTCTGCCAGACTGGTGACCTCAGGTCCCCACACTGCTCCCTTGCCCCACACGTCAGCCAGACGGGTGACCTCAGGTCCCCACACTACCCCCTTGCCCTACACGTCAGCCGGACTGGTGACCTCAGGTCCCCACACTGCCCCCTTGCCCCACACGTCAGCCAGACGGGTGACCTCAGGTCCCCACACTACCCCCTTGCCCTACACGTCAGCCGGACTGGTGACCTCAGGTCCCCACACTGCCCCCTCGCCTCATATGTCGGCCGGACTGGTGACCTCAGGTCCCCACAGTACCCCCTTGCCCCACACATCAACTGGACTGGTGACCTCAGGTCCCCTCACTGCCCCTTCGCCTCATATGTCGGCCCGACTGGAGACCTCAGTACATTAGCCATGGATCTGTCGACTGATTATGCATCTTTCAACCTGTATGGATATCTGGGAACCAACTAGGGATCCGTGAACTCCTATGAATCTGTACACCAGCTATGGATCTGTACACCGGCTATGGATCTGTACACCGGCTATGGATCTGTACTGCGGCTGTTGATCGGTAGACCACACTGGGTCTGGAAATCAGTCATTTCCATGACGGACCTTTGACATAGGTATGTCACTGGGTCACGCCTGTTCGTTTGTTTTCCTCTTTAAGAGAGGTCAAAACGTCCTCACAGAACCTTCTGATAGCAGGATTTTTGAGAGTCAAAATTATGAAAATTGAGGTTTATTGATTAGGACTAGGATTTTGTAAGCATCTGTGTCGCTTGTAAAGTAAATCTTATAAAACACTTGTGTCTCTACCTTGTAGTCTCACCATAACCTCACATCTTCCTCAGCCTCCCTGCGCCCGGGGTCCTCCTCATGGTTGTAACTCATTGTTTCTCATGTTTGGATCATTCGCATCACAATCTGTTGGTCTTACTGTTACCTCACATCCACTCTTCCTCATCACTCATTATTTTCTCCTTATTCAGTTCTACCCTCGTTTGCCTGACGTCTGCAATCCCCTTAACCACATCTCACTTGACTCACAGTCCACACCTCATCATCATCATCATCATCATCATCATCATCATCATCATCATCATCGTCATCATAATCATCACTCTCCTCCCGACCCTGGGTGACAAAGTCCCATGAGAAACACTATCCTCGACAGGAGGAGGACCTCAAGAAGCAGTCCGTGTCTAGTGAGACACACTCGAGGGCACTTCACCACCAACTTACTTTAGTGCAAGTCACAAGTCGTACTTACACTTGCATTATGGCCTGGGAGGCTGTCACAAGTGCGTGGACCGCGCGGCAGGGAAAACCAAGTCAATTAGTGAGGCACTCGAGGCCTGACAAGTTGAAGGACGAGTGGAACTCATGACCAAGTTGTTCTTGTTGGAGTGTTCTTGCCGAGTGTTTCTGGCTGGAGAGAGTGTGTGTGGGCCTTGTCTGGCCACGTCTACTGGTGCCTCACCAGGCGATGAAGTGCTCCTACCTGGTGACTTTGCTTATGTGATCAATAGAACAATTCTTCTCGTGCTTCACCAGGCATTCAAGTGCCCACACATGGTGGCATAACTTCCCTGAGCAGTAGAATTGACACCTGAGAATGACGTTATGTGAGAATGAAGTCAATATAATAAGTGAACAATAAGACACTGAAAAAGTCATTCATTTGTAAACTTGTCCATAAATCACTTCAAAATAAATATGCTTAAGTAGTATGAAAATGTTCTACAAACAATACTAATCTCAGGTACGGCTGAGAGAGGATGATCATCTTGAAAAAAAAAAATGCATTGATAAGAATAGAATCACGCAATAGACCTTATCTATTAGGAACGATAGACAGATGACCAAGTATGCTCAGGCATTCTATTATAAGATTTGGGAATGAAGGAAGAATATGAGGTAATCATTATCTTAGGGTATGTATTGAAGGTATATAATTACAGTACAGAAAGGCACTAATGGGGAAGAGAGAGATAGGGCGATGCTTGTAGAGATATTACTGTTGGGTATACTAACAGAGAAATGTAAGACTTGATATAGCGCTAATGTGCTAATCTCTCTCTCTCTCTCTCTCTCTCTCTCTCTCTCTCTCTCTCTCTCTCTCTCTCTCTCTCTCTCTCTCTCTCTCTCTCTCTCTCTCTCTCTCTCTCTCTCTCTCTCATCCAAAGAAACAGCTTTCCTCTGGCATGATACACACGTTCACTGTTTTCCAATGATATACATCCAATTGATAATGATTACTTTATACCTACATACGTCGAGTGATGGCCTATTTTCATCCCTGTGGTTAGGGGAGAAAGAATACTTCCCACGTATTCCCTGCGTGTCGTAGAAGGCGACTAAAAGGGGAGGGAGCGGGTGGCTGGAAATCCTCCCCTCTCTTTTTTTTTTTAATTTTCCAAAAGAAGGAACAGAGAACGAGGCCAGGTGAGGGTAATCCCTCAGAGGCCCAGTCCTCTGTCCTTAACGCTACCTTGCTAACAAGGGAAATGGCGAATAGTTTGAAAGAAAGACGTTGAGTGATGAATGGAGCCGAGTGTCCTGAGCTTCACGTTGCCTGATGTCCATACAGATCCAGACGGAGGCCTTCAATATATCTCCCTCGGTAAAAGGCAGTTCCGCATATTAGGAAATAATCTCACCATAAATTTCAGAGCTGGACGTGATGAGCCACTGGTGAAAAAACGGTTAGAAATAGTGGCCATATATTACGATGGGAATCACGAAGATGAACGGTGGATAAGGCTGTCATATGATGGAAAAAAGTACAACATTCATCAACGGGAAAGACTGAACATAATTCATACAAAAATAATCCAGAGATAGAAGTAATGTTCAGTCACGGTGAAGCCTCCCCCAATGCTCCTTAGTCGTGACGAAACCTCCCTAGTAACCTTCAGTCATGGTGAAACCTACCCAGTAAACTTCAGTCTTGGTAAAGCCTTCTCAGTGGCCTTCAGCCATGGTGAAGCCACCTAGTAACCTTCAGTTCTGGTGAAGCCTCCACCAGAACCCTTCACTCATCGTGAAGCCTCCCCCAGAGCTAATGAACTTCCACTTACCAAAGTTTCCACTTAAAGAAGTCCCATTTGGATGACGTGCAAACTTGAGTAAGTAGTTCCTTGAAGAAGAGCTCCCACTCGAGTAAGTAGTTGCTTGAAGTGGAGGTCCCGCTTGAAGAGCTACTCAGCCGGAGTAAGACGACCAGTTAACAAAGTTTGAGTTCGTTCATGTTCTCAAGTCCTGTACAAGCGCTCTAGTGTGACACGTAGGACACAGAAGCCTTTGTAACACACACACACACACACACACACACACGAGCGGCACTGCTACAAAATATACAATCAAATCAGTGTAAAGCGCACAGAAGAGCTGTAACTACCAACAAATTCAGCCGTGCGAGAAAGGCTGTATTGAGAACAACAAAGTGAAGATAGAAGGTGTGATTAGAGATATAATTTCCATGGTAATGATCACGAGTCCATGAAGAGGAGCATTGGCCACTGTACAGTGAGTAATGTTAACTCTACCAGGGAGACCGGAAGGTTTGATGACCCCGTGCAACCTTTTTAGAGGTTCAGGTTCCCAGAGGGGTGACCCTTGACCAACGTGGAAATAAGAATAGGGTTAGATTTCATCAATTTCCTGAGAAGTGTATCCGAAACTCTGTTCGAAGTGAATGCAACACCCCATACATACACGTCCGATGAGTAATCAAATGTTGTTGGATAAATGATGAAGACATATAGATAGATAAGATATACAACTATATTCCCCGTCACAAATTTGGTATCTAAATAATTTTCCAATATAGATTTTCAATGAGAGAACAATGATTAGTTGACTTAATCATATTTGCTGTGCATATTCTGAAAAAAAATCTTAATAATAGTTCCTTTTTGATCTTGGTAGAATCATTTAGTTCAAAGGCAATATTTATTGAGTGTTAATCGCAATAGATCCTTTGTAGCCCGTCAGACACGGAAAATGAAATACAAAATGACTGCATTCTCTAATTAAATGGTGGAGCGAGAGTAAATAGCTTAGGTGTGCATCTGGTTCACAGCCTCCATGGCTAAGCACTGATGTCTACGGCCTTTTCATCTGTGTACATATCCGGCGTCATGACTACCACTTCATGTTGTCTAATTAACTGCAGTGGTGATGGAAGGCTGAACATATCAGTGATGTGTTTGAGAAAGAGGACTGGTCCCAGGAGCAACCTTTGCAGAACTCCACCTGTCACGACCAGCCATTCTGATCACCTCATGTCAACCAGACACTGATACTGATATGAATCTATCGCCTCATGTCAACGATCTATTGATTGTGATGATATGACATGATAAACACTATGACTCGTTTTCAGTCACAATGACTCCCATCTTATGTCGAGGCGGACGAGAAAATGGAATTACAACCTGTGTAGAAAGGGATAAAAAGGCTTTTAGTTATAGTCTTCATCAAGTATAGCATCTTGAACAACCTCAGGGAAAATATGAGATAACAAAATACTGTGTGAATTTCTAGTTATTGTGTGTTATGACAAACATTCTCAAGGGCAAGAAAACATGTTTTTATTGCCACAAAGAAGTCAGGGCGAGGGTTCTTTACAATTCTATCACTGGAGTCCATCTTCTTTGGCTCTTTTTTGAAGAGTTCAATCCCAACTAAAACTTTACACCAGTTTACAATACCTCAGTGAAAAAAAAGAGAAAAAAGTTTTAAAGTTTAGTTCAGTAACTTGTTTGCTCGGTCCTTGTCGGTTTAAAAGTTACCAGCAATTGAATGAGGAATTGGAGGAATTTTGGTGTTTGTTGACAATACTGTGAGGCTGAGCGTATTGCGCTATAAACATGATATTTCAACATCAATCACGCATGAATTCTCAGGACCTGAACTTGTTCGCGCCATCAGATGTACCCACAATCCTTGACTCATTTTCTACGGGGAAACTTTAGATTTTACATATTCTTGCTTTACTACATCTTACCTGAACATTGGTAGCTAAGATATGGCATGAAATGTGATCTTTTTTTTTCAGTCCAGAGGTCTTATTTTCTTTCGTTTCCACACCTGGACTATTAATTACCCTACATAATTTCTATCAGTAACAAAGAGAAGAAACTAACATTATTGCTGATGAATTTCGAGTTTACTTACTAAGCGATGGCTGCATGCATGTGAGGTCGCTAATATATGTAAAGCGATTCACTGGGACCATTACAGCTTAATTCCTAGCGAGGCTGAGAACCGACACATCTCTGGTCTGGGTAATTATAGCTTTAGAATATTCCGTTACTATGACATGGTAATGAGACTGACGCTGAATTCATTTGTCACTAGAAACGTGTCAGATATGGACGGAAGAGGACTTTGAAAAAAATGCAAACGAGTGAAAAATATCTCTTATCATAATATTCCAGTGTTACTTAAAACATTGACCAATGTTTTGTGGTGTTGGAATTAAATGCCTCACGTCGCTGTTTGTTCTTACTGACGGGTATGTGGTCGATGATGATATACAGGTCGTTATCATGGAATGATAATCATTATTACAGGAATCATGACCTTAGAATACTGACAATTGGTGAATCCCTCCTGTAGCTCTGCGTTAGACATTACAGTTATCTCGTGTTATCAGATATGATTATGAAGAAATTATTGAAGAAATGGGGAAAATGATGAATAATTGCAAACCGTTATTTGAATATCCAATTGTCCCACGATTTTAGTCCAATAAGATACGCAAGAAATTTCAGGAATTTTAATTTTACAGTTGTCAGCGACACGGTATTTGTAATAACTACGTTTAAAAAGGAATTTGCTCATGCCCGAGAGAATATGATTCCAATTACCATGTCATGAGACGGTTCAGGGACTGAAGGAACATATAGAAATATATCTTAATGTTTTATTGCTAGACGGAAACTTGTGGTGTAGATGGCGTTGTCGAGGTAACTTTATACTTATGACGATGATATCTTGATATTCTCAAGCCAGAAATTATCTTTAGTCATTGTTCTTACTCAAGTTCTTGGCTGGAGAGAAATCTACCCCATATTTTATCAAACTTTGTCATAATGAAGGAGGCAGAGTTAGACAGAACGGAACAGGTAATAGCAGAAATGAAACAGGAGTAGACAAATGATTCCGTCCAACGTTCTTACAGCAATGGACAGACATAGACGGGTTTCAACTCGTCCTAGAGTGATAAACAGACACAGACGTGCTCTGTGAAGTCAACGGATTAAGACAGACGCAAGGAGGTGCCAACATATTGTTCTTAACAGACAGAGACAGACACACGTTGACATAAACACTTAGAAATATTTCATAAAAGCGAAGATAAGCAAATGTATGCAAATATTAAGACAGTCCATAAAACATCATGCGAATGAAAGGCAGAAATGTAAAGAAGATGGAGTAAATAGAGGGGAAGGAAAAAGAAAAAATGGCAAATGTTAAAATGAATGGAAAGAAAATAAAGATTTAGTGATGAAATGCAAAATGTGAAAATAAAACAAACGCCAACGAATAATGAAAAGACGAGGAGGATACAAAAGACGACAAAATACTGTTTAGAAAACAAGAATATTTATGGAAATTGCAACACTTTTTCACGGGTACAAAAGCTTGAAAATTTTAGAGATTATTTGGTAAAAGATTTAGTGAACTGGTGAGAATAATGGAAGGTTGATTACCCTGGCCTGAATATGAGGAAGGAGATGAGGTATGAGGCAGAACATGAGAAGGAAGTTGAGGTGCAGGGTTGAAGATGAGGAGGAATGAGAAGAGAGAAATATGAGATCATGTGGGAAGAGAAGTTTTGTTAAACTTTCAACGGTGTTCAGATCAAAAGGTAGACTAGGCTATCATGCAGTAGAAGGAAGATATCTTACAGTAGAGGAGGATATCACACAATAGGAGGAGACGTCACACAGCGGGGGAGGGTGTGATACAGAATGAAGATGTTATACTGTAGGGGAGAACAGCCATCCATCCTCAGTGTCCTCAGGTAGGTCTGAGATAATAGGAGACTCCAAGCCCATGTCTCATTCACTAAATGTTCCAGTTACATACATGTGTGTGTGTGTGTGTGTGTGTGTGTGTGTGTGTGTGTGTGTGTGTGTGTGTGTGTGTGTGTGTGTGTGTGTGTGCGTGTGTGTGTGTCACAAGTAAGACAACGAGACACAGTGAGCATAACAAATCCCTTTCCATTACACTTAACAAAATAACAATGGAACACGTCTCAAGCAGCTGCTACAGACAACATCCTCGCTAACTTCCCTAACTCCTTGACATGTGAATGAAGCCTTCCAGAAATAACCACATATACGTCCCACCATAAAGGAAAAACTTAATCATAAACGTTTTTTATGGAATCCTATTGTTTATAAACGTATATATAAATGAAACAATGAAGAGAAACAGAGTCATAATCATAGAGAAATGTTGAGATAAGTTGTACGTGGTTTTTTAGCAGATGCTATAAACCCAGAGCCAAGCTCAGAATCCTTCCCCAGGCTCTACACTCTGCAGCCTCTCCTGCAGACCGTAGCTACAGGTTAGCTGTTTACAATAAAACATTACATGGCTGCGTATGGGTACATCAAGCATATCTTAACGTCAACATTGATCAGAGGGCATAGGCTGGAGGCAAACCATACACGTCTCTTCTAGAATCCTGTAGAATGTAGTCACACATACTGTACCACTCAAAAGCCCAGTCCAAGTTCCTACAGCCATACACGTCTCCTGTAGACCGTATGCTACAAAGGCTGCCACTCAAGGCACTCTTTCTCCTCCTCCTTCTCCTCCTCATCCCCCTCCAGCCGACCTTCACCAGACAGAATGTGTGTCCGGGAACCTCCGGCTCACTACGAGAGTCAATGTTTGTATTTCTCGAGTCCTTTGTCGTAGGAAGAAAAGTTTCAAGTAGAATAGTTAATGAAAAGTCTCAGGTGAGCACATCAGCCTTATATATATGTCAACTCCATAAAAGATTAATAAATCCTTTTGACACAGTGATATGCTCGCTTTGTTATCTGTGGAAATGATTTATATTATTTCAAAGAATTCGTCAGCGTCAAAGGAAAGCTTGGAGCTAAAATAAGCTTCAGAATTATAAAAAAACACGTGAGTAAAAGTGAAATATATGTTATATACGTATATTGTAAACCCTTACTACTATAAGGAGGAACGCTAGTGCTGAGAGAGCTACTGGAGGTGTGTGGCTGTGGCTGAGGAGCCTGGAAGACCCTGAGGGACAGAAGTTTCTTGTCGTAATGGCCCGCTGCTGCCAACACGTGGCGTCCAAAAGTAAACCTCTGGAGATCCAGACAAAACTTGATGCGCGTCACTGGAAGGACCAGTCTCCAGTGGGAAGGCTGGAAGGGCCAGGTTCCAGGGAGAGTGCTGGAAGAACCAGCATCTAGGAAGAAGGCTGGAAGAACCAGTTTCCAGGGAGAGGATTGGTAGGACCAGCCGGACAATCTGGAAACAAATGTAAACTAATTATACAAATGCATACTAAAGAGACAAACAGTAATTTTGACACACTAACAAGCCTGAAATAGACCGGTATGGCGCTGGCAGAGCTGTACCCTGGCTGGACACTGGCCATAACATTCAATTATCAAATGTACAAAATTTATGCAACTGTTTTCTCAGCCATGATGAACATTTACGGTGACTCTGATGATAAAACATCGAGGGAAAATATGTATATAACCATGCATTATGGATCCGCTTGCATTGCATCACAGAGACTTTCTGTAATGGATCATATGATCTGGAAGTTCCAATAATTGCGTCATTATATAATCCATGAATTCCGATAATCTGTCATTTAATGGGTCAGGGCCCAAGCTCTCCCAGCCTGCCGCCTTCCAGCTAATGAAGGTAGGAGAACTATGTTGACCCACCATGATTAATAATATCATTAGCCTCAAAATCTATGAGAAAAGTGTCGGATCGTCGCCCGTGTTGAATGTTGCAGCTGGAACTTCGCGCCTCGATCGAGAAAATCATTGGGACACGTTGCCTTCGTCTCATTAATGATCCAAATATTGATAACTATATACAAAATGAATTTCAGTGGTTACATACGGCATGATCATTGTTGCAAATTACGGCTGCAAATACTAAAACCGTTCTAAATGTTACACGAAAATGTCCATGAATTATCGTCGGAAATTCGTCACAACACTGAAACATGTGACGCGGGTGAGGCATCGTCACAACACTGAAACATGTGACGCGGGTGAGGCATCGTCACAACACTGAAACGTGTGACGCGGGTGAGGCATCGTCGCTTGTGATCGATGCCGTCTTGGACAACCCTCTTCCCTGGCCGTAATTACCCCGGCTAACGACGTCATTAGTTCACAGAGAGAGGCAGGGTGGATGACATAGTCTAACACATACAAACCTGCCCTGCACTTGTGTTGTAATCATGACCCCCCCCACCAGGGGGCTGGGCAGAGGGGCACCAGGGGATGCAGTGACAGTAAATGTACGAGATGACCTGAAAAGGAAGTTGAGAAAAAAGAAGAAAATAAGGAGAGAGAGAGAGAGAGAGAGAGAGAGAGAGAGAGAGAGAGAGAGAGAGAGAGAGAGAGAGAGAGAGAGAGAGAGAGAGAGAGAGGTAATGGATGGAACGAGAATCAGATGATAACCTCCCCACCCACACACCCACCCAGTCTTCAGTGGCGGGAAGGGACCCTCCCTCTAACACCTGCCAAGCGGCCGCTATTGCCTATAATACATTGCCGTCATACCACCGCTAGCGTTACGTTCCTGCCTCACGTCACATCCTCACGAACGTCACGTTACGTTCCTGCCTCACGTCACAACCACCACATACCAGGCACCACACTGGTCCTATGGTGCCTGGTGTATGATGACTGCAGCATGTGGTGTGCAGCTCCCAACATCAGAACCGAGGGATCCTTTGACCAATCTTTTTCTCCATTTGGCAGTCAGTCCGTCTGATACGCGTCTTTGAAGGCTTCCAGGGGGGCGCCTTTACTGACGACAGCCGCTCAGTGGGTTGCATGGCGATGTGCCGGTCGCTTCCAGACCCAACAAAGAATTGCATGCTAGATGCACTCCCGGACCTCGCCAGGTCGACCTGCGTCTGACAGGTTTTCCCCGAGTCTTACATACTCCCTGATGCAACTGACAACGTGGAATATTAATGTCCACCAATATATGATGATGGGAAGAACAGACAGTCAGACAAACACTGACGGGAGGAACGGACAAATAGACAGACGATTGGAGACAGAGGCAACAAAATCAACCCCTTTTTACCAACGCTTGCTTGAGGGACTTAAACACGCATTTCCTTAGAATATATATATATATATATATATATATATATATATATATATATATATATATAATCACACAATAAGTAAACGCTAAAACATAAACATTTCACATTATGATAAAACATTAACTAGACCTCCATAATTTTCGGACGTCAGAGAGTAAAACGTTTCAGAGCATTAACCAAATTTATTATGATAACGCAATTAGAGGCTTAATTAACATTGTTTGTTGGGAAAAATATACTGTCAGTAAAGTGTATCATGCAACATTACTCATGGTTTATGTTTTTTAATAAGATGAAAAAAAATTTCCCTGAAATCAACTCTGTCTTAACATATCTGAAGTTTAGCCTCATAAGGAAAATCAATTTTTTGTTCTACTCTGTACTTAGTGAAAATTGAAGGCAACATTGAAGTATGTCAGTCTTAGTGATCTGATGGTTGGATGGTTGGGCTTTAGGCCTATCAGCCGCCAGGGTCATTAAGGCCGTCAACGTAAGTTACATCCACCAACCGAAACACCTTTAACGCCTTCTTCAGGTGTTGAGGATAATTGTAAGACAACATACACCCTCACTATGCATGTGACACCTTATTGCCCTTCATGCAAGATGGCTATGGTTTGGCTATGGTTTGTGCATGTCATATGGCTCGCTCTACATAATCATCCTACACATAATTTCACCATTCATAAAGCAAGCTAAAGTACCGAGTCTTCAATATTCTCTGTCGATATTCTGTTCCAAGTAAGACTGGCTTCATAGAAGTTCGATTCTGGGGGTGACTTAAGAGAATATTGGAGTCAATATGGCTCGTGGGATTGATGATCACACTATGGGATATTGATGGCAACTTTTACTATGCTCATCAATCTTTCTCCCGTCTCTCTCTCTCTCTCTCTCTCTCTCTCTCTCTCTCTCTCTCTCTCTCTCTCTCTCTCTCTCTCTCTCTCTCTCTCTCTCTCTCTCTCTCTCTCTCTCTCTCTCTCTCTCTCTCTCACACACGCACCAGGCTATACAACAGGAACCCACCACATTACCCATCGCAGGATGAAACAGCTGGTGCAGTCCTGATACTCACTGCTCGATTTATGATCTCTTTTAGAGACGATGAGATAATTGGTGCTTAATTTTTACTGTGGTCTTCAATAAGTGAAGCTGATGTAGGTGAAGATATTTAGTGTGAGTCTCAGTGAAAACGATAAAAGAAGTTTATTTGACCTGAGCAATATCAATGATTAAAAGAATCCATTAAGAATAATGAAGGTGATGGTAGGGTGTGTAATGAGAAAGCAATTTACTGAAACTAATTTCAATAATTTTGATAATTATGTTGATGATGCACCAGGGGTGATGATGGTCATAATGATCATAGGAAAGTGAAGCAATATATAATCAACATTCAACGAACTTTAGATGAAAAGAATAAAAAGTTATTGTTCCAGGAAGTTAACTCTAGTCTCCTGCAGGGCACAACTTAGAACACCTCAATGTCAGGCCGAGCACGATGAACACATCAAATTTCCCAGAACTGGCGTCTCCCTTCCTTAGATCGGTGCCCCATTTTTCCAGGACACTTATATCCATTTCTAGGGACAAGCATCTCTTTTCCGGGGCCAGCATCTCCTTTGCCTGGCCAACATCTCCTTTTTCATGACACCAAAATCTCCCTTACCAGAGCTGGCATCTCCTCCAAGAATGGGATCTCCTTTCCAGGCAGCCAAGACCATTCTAGCTTAGTGTCATTTTCTTACCCTTCTGGACGCCGCAACACATCAGTAATCTATATCCTTATTCCTCAGTCTTTCACCGACCGAGAATCAATGACATTCTTCTCCAGCTTCCTCAATTTGCTCATATTTTCCAGCCTAATCCTCAGCTTTCCAAGAGAGGTTCTTGTTTCTACGGTAGCCACAGCAAGGAAATAGTTTTCATATCAATCCCACACTTTCCAAGCAATCACAGATCGTGAGCAGGCTCCAGCGTTGTTCCCTCTCCAGGCGGATGTAGCCCATGAACTTTTCTACTAGACTTCCTTACGTGGGGGCCACAATAATTCCATACTGTCCATCATAATTCTTCGCTCTTCCGGCGCCCAGAGCGCACCAGCGTCTCCCGGCACAGTGCATTCAGTTCCCCGCTGGTTGCGGCCTGTCACTGTCCTCCAGCACAATCCCTCATTTCCCTGGAAGCCACAACCTGACTGAATTCTTGAATATAGTCGCTCGTTTTCCACCTTCCAGGCAGGGGGAGGCAGTACGTCTGCGGGAGACGCAATAATAAGTCGGCTACGTCTGCGGAGTTCGTTGATTCGCATTGTCTTTGTTGTGTGTCATTGTTTTTAGAATCAATGAGCAGACTGAATACAAGAACAGGAAGATTCTCTTTTTCATTTTCTTGTTTAAAGTGAAGATTATTTTTACTTGACTTTTTAATCAGGTTTACAAAATTTTTTGATTAGTTCTATTGAGTATGTCAGTGCGGTAATACAGGGAAGTTACAGCCCAGCGGAGTAAGGTCATAGGAATAGTACACGCACCAAATAGTTCATCGTAGTTTAAGAGTTCCACAAACTGCATCCTCTCTCTCAGTAGTTACATGAAAGAGTTATTATCCAACCACAACCTCGTAACTATCATCGCTTACACCGGTAATTCCTGATGAAAAAGGTAACCATGTTTTGCAAGACTGTAGAATACTCAACAAAAATTTTACTTTCAATAGTTATATAAACAATAAAATGGCTGATTTTTGATATTTCTATGGCAGTGTTTCAGTCTGGTGCACTGACTGAGGTTGTCAAACATGGATGTACTCAGTCTCTTGCTTGTATACTTGTTGTTCGTATATTTACATTCAAATCTTGAGTTGTGAGAGGAAAGAATCTAATGTTTTCATGGCTACATTCATCGCTGATTTTCTTCCTTGGTTTACACATCATTGACAACTTTAAACCATAGAATGTCTGCGTTTATCATGTATACTTCCTTAAGAATTTATTACCACTTGATAAAGAGATATTTCTATTTGAACTGCTTCCTGGCAACCGTTTGTTTAGTTATGATAATTAGTTTCTTCGGAATACATAGAGATGTGAACCTAACAATCCGACACGGGTAGCAGTATGAGAACAAGAGACATTCTTTTGTGTTTTTTGTGGGATGTTATACCTTTATTATCGTTTTTGATGATAGAAGAACGGCGAGTGGATATATGAAGTATGTACACAAGAGAGGCTGAGTGTTGCAAATACATATTTTCAACAACGCCCATAAATACACATATTCTACATACAGACCAGACAGGATGGGTCAGTATTGAGTGATTTCCTGGGGGACGCCAGAAAGAATGACCTCATTTGTGACTTGGTCATGAGCACTGGTACCCGATACACAAGGATGGCAGGTCTGGTAACAAGGAGGAAGTGCATGATTGGTAGCAGGTTGTGGGTCTGGACTAATGGTTTTATGAAGGTTAAGATTGTAGGAGATAATGTTAGGATCATAACAGGTTGATGCTAAAAATCACACACACACACACACACACACACACACACACATACACACACATATGCCCTTACTTCCAACATTCAACATTACATATTTTGTTATAACTTCATGTAAAGGGGTTAATGAAGATTGCAGAGGAAATGTTTGGTTAATATATCATTATGATAACCAATAGAGACAACAGCATCGTTGTCATAAGGTATGAACGAAAAATCCATAAAATAACCGGGAGACTAACGGTAATAGGGTCTCACTAGCCACGTACCGGTTCCCCAGCAGACGACAATCATGTCGAGTGCTTCATGTAGTC
The DNA here is from genome assembly GCF_036320965.1 of Panulirus ornatus. NCBI lineage: Eukaryota > Metazoa > Arthropoda > Malacostraca > Decapoda > Palinuridae > Panulirus > Panulirus ornatus. The sequence goes on along the minus strand of NC_092236.1, from coordinate 2,656,152 downwards.
GAACCGGAGCTAATCGGTGCTTCATGTAGTTGAACTTACACTAACCAGATCACCAGTTCGGGAGGGTCGAACGGAAGTCGTGTCGACCACCTCATGTAGTCGAACCAGCGCAAACCAGATAAGGCCATCTAGTGTACGTGTTAGTTCGTTGGATTGTGTTAAGTTATAAAGCTGGTACCGATGAACTACAAGTTACCAGAGCATGAGTTCACTGCTGGCAGAGTGTATACAGGCGGTAACTGCATTCATATATACAGGATATTGGCCTTAGTGAACGCTAACTTGGGCGAGGGACAGAAGTTAGACCACTCTAACTTTACTAATGACGAAAAGTTTTCGACTGGTGTCTACAGTTGTAGGTGAGTGGGGGAGACGAAGATGGCGAGAGAGAGAGAGAGAGAGAGAGAGAGAGAGAGAGAGAGAGAGAGAGAGAGAGAGAGAGAGAGCTTGTGTGTGTTTCAGAATTTATGATGCTATGATTAGCAGAACTTTAGGTAGCATTGGTAATGTTATTTACTTCATACATAGTTTTCACTCATATGTTGTGTTCAAGTGCAGAAGTTAATCAAGATATTTTCATGTGTAAAGTCAATCTTCTTCATCAGTGGTGAAGATGAGATATAAAGCTTTGTGACATTATAGTTGTCATCATTATCAATCATGTCGGTGACCATTCACTGGTTGTGGCAAAACATTCTTCATGTTAGCCAAGACCAGGAGGATGCACCGTGGTCACAGTGAGGCTCCTGCCTGGATACTGAATCGTCAAACTTTTCTATTTTCATTGACCTTGAATCCTCAGCTCATGATGTCGTTCAGTTCTTGCTGCACTTGATTCAAAACGCACTTTTCTGAGATTCGAACTTTTGGTCGGTCTATTCCTACAATTCTGAACCATAACACGAGAACGTCGTCTCTCCAGAATATCTCTTTAGAAGATTACCTCTCGAGATTTGTCTGTCCTCACCTCAGCTAGCTGAACCTTCCTCTCGTGCTAAAGTTGAAGGATCATACAGAGAGTCTGCCAATTTGCAGGATCTCACACGCCGTACCCTCCATTCCACCGGCATTCCTCACCACCCTGGGGATGAGGCGAAAACTATTAATCATTTCCTCACGACTCACCTTCCCTCCCCTCCTCGCGTGGGTTCCTCAGTTCTGTCGTATCTCTGTAACCTGACGTCCGCTCTTGTTTTTCCAGCGTCCCCTCGGCCAGGACACACCCCTTCCGATGCTACATCACGACCGAGTGGGCTGGAATCCATTCACTTCCCTGGAGGATCACTAGGCCAACACACGAACACAAAGGTAACATCTTTTCAACAAATCACACACTCTCCTCACTACAGAAAGAGGAACTCCATCTCGTACATGGTTTAGGCTTTATGTCTGAATGCCACAGAAAGTGAATACACTACATAGAAATACTAGAAAAGATTCGCACATCAACTCCGCAATATCCAAAGGAACTCCTGGGGTATGTGGTGTGTCTTCCTATATTTCAAAAAATCTCTTTCGCAATGAGCATTGACGTCGACAAATCTGGTGCCACAGAATCTGCCTTCCATCATTCTCTCCCAACAATCCTCCTGCCAGTCGTTCACTTGGGGAAGTATGACCCATCGTCCGTAGTTGTCTGGGTTCGGACGCTCCACCAGCAGTTCCATGGTCACCCTTGCCATCCATCACTATCTATCTTCCTTTTCATTGATACGCTTCTCCCTTCCAGAACTCCTCTGCACGTGGTCTTCCTTCTGCATATAACCTGTAATTTCTTGGATGAAGATCACATTAAGTTGATCATCCAGTATAAGTTTGTATGATTATCTCTCTTGAGGGACTCGAGAAGTTCCACATGTGGCAAGAGTATAGCAATGAATGAGTCTTAGATCATTGTTTATGTCACATGCGTCTCCCACTACAGCTACGTCTGCTATTGTAGCAACATCAACCACTCCAACTACATTCGCCACCGTAAGTATATCTAATGCTATAACCACATCAGCCACTGTAATTGCATTTGCCACTGTCGCTACATCTGTCATTGTATCTACATCTGATATTAAACTCACGGGGAAAACTTAGTTTTGAGTTTGGTGCCACAAAGCATACGTCAACGTTTTCATCTTGTTTTTCAGAGTATCAATTCAGTTGGCCTTATCTTCTGTTCTATGATTCATTCTTCATTTTCATTCTTTATGTTCTCTTTTCACAATCTTGGTGTCTCTCAGGATTAGAAGTTCCTTTTTGTTATCAAAGAAAATATCCATATTTCCTTCCTGAAACCACGTTAGCCTGGCCTTTTCCCTGGGCCGTCAGGCTGGACGCGTTAGCACGACAATAAGACGTGAGATCCCCATTACCTCCCCCTCCCCGCGCTGCAGCCCCCCTCCCCCAACAACCGTCCATTAGCACGAGGAAGGGGGGAGGAGGGGGAGGGGAAGCCTGCAGCTCATTAACCCGCTCAGCTAATGCTTTCAGGTCAATGAGATGGAGGAGGAGTGTGACCAATTAAGGCAACAATGCCAAAGTGTGGGTGGAGAAAGAGGAGCATGGCAGGTGAGGTGTGGGTCAGGTGATCCAGGGTGGTCCAGCTTGACCCAAGGTGATCTCGGGTAACTCAACGTAACCCCAAGTGACTTAGGTTGACCCAGAGTACCATAACATGTACTGAAATAACTCAGGGTGAGCCAAGGTGACCCAGAGTGAACAAGGGTAAGCCGAGGTGGTCATGGCATTCTTCACAACAAGTGTCAAAGATCCGGTTATTATCATCCCAGGGAGAAAGTGACCTATTCAGATATTAGTGTCGTAGAATGCGAGTAATAGGAGCGGAAGGCTGAAAATACTCCTTTCCTGTAACGTAACTTTGTTGAATAAGAATCAGATAAAGAAGCCGAGCGATACCATGGTGAGGAGGGGAAAAGAGAGCAGGTATGGAGGAAGAAAATAAGAAAAAAATATCAAGACATTTTCGTCCCCTGTCTGTTCTCAAGTCTGTGTAAACATAGGAACACAATAGTTCTGATTTTTATTTTCCTGTCCCCCTGAACATTCCTAAGCTACGGCCGCTGCTGTAGCTAAATACAGGGATACTACGCGAGTCGCACATTGTATCGGAAACTCGAAGGTCAAGGGAGAGTCGTGGAATTCTCAGTGAAGGGAGAGTCGACAAATTTCCCACATCTGTAACTTCTTGAAACTTCTGAGTATTAGAGTTTCTTTCCTCCCCAGTACGTGACCAACTTTTAGTGGTAAATGTTGGTTGACAGTATATCATGCAGTTGAATAACGGGAGAAAGACCATGTGAGCATCTAACAGACAGAGAAGGAGAATAGAATTCGTCTTTTGGTGTTTGTTGACGTCCTGTCTCGACCAGGGCTCCCACTTCAGATTCCCTGCCGTCAGAGTGACACACACATAGTGGAATGTTGTGTTGGTAGATGGAGAGGAATGATTGTACATGACAACACCTCTTCCCGGGCACACACACCTCACCTCCCCACCTCACCAACCTCCAACCATGTATGTACCTGTTGCCACCTGATGCTCTAGGATTTATTCTCTTTATGTAAGTGGTACTGACGTATTCAACTGAGCATCTCTCTCTCTCTCTCTCTCTCTCTCTCTCTCTCTCTCTCTCTCTCTCTCTCTCTCTCTCTCTCTCTCTCTCTCTCGTCTGCCTTTGGGCAACACCCTCGAGGAAGCCCTTCACTTGGGCAGGTCATGAGAGTTTTTCGAGTAGGGGGACGATCTCCTCCCTGATCCATCGTTCCAGCCTTGGGTCGTCTTCATACGTCGTCCTGGCTTCGGGTCGTACTCACTTTAGAAAAGATCTATTCACAAGAGCGTGATAACGATGGGCAAAGATCTTAGATTTCAAATGTACACGGAATATGAGCAGATTGAAACATTAAACAGAATTTGAAATTAGACACTAAAATGTTCTCTGCCCAGCTTTCAGAGTAATGAATTCATGAAGGAAGTCTTTATAAATAGAATCACACCAGCTGACTACCACCTCCCCACGTCACACCAGCTGACTACCACCTTCACACGTCACACCAGCTGACTACCACCTCCCCACGTCACACCAGCTGACTACCACCTTCACACGCCACACCAGCTGACTACCACCTCCCCACGTCACACCAGCTGACTACCACCTTCACACGCCACACCAGCTGACTACCACCTTCACACGCCACACCAGCTGACTACCACCTTCACACGCCACACCAGCTGACTACCACCTCCCCACGCCACACCAGCTGACGGGCATGTTCCTCGCAACACACAGGCTGACAGACACCCTCCCTGCAGCTGAACACTTGACTGATGGTTTCCCTCAACACTCCATCTAATTATCAAATTGTCTGTAGTTCAGAGAATTAAAACCAAACTCCAGAGGAATCCATCTATCTTACATCAATTGTAAGAACTTCACTGAAGCCTCATCGTCATCTGCTCCGGAGCTTCTGAAGCTTTTGCATAAACACAGAATCCCATTCATTGGTGATTTGCATGAACACTAACGCCGTCAGGCCAATTTGAATACGACAAGGAACTACAAATTCAGACGATGTTGCGAGGTAGACCAGATCCAGACCCAGGAGTAGGTGTGGTACTGCCAGGCTACTGCAGACACAAAGGGTATCACCAGCAGTTGTTCAGAGAGCGTCAAAAGTTCGAGCTGTAATGAGGCATCGAAGATTTCGCGTTCATGGTAAAGTTCGAATTCCTTTAATTCCTTGTGGGAAAACTAAAGTGCATTATTCTAAATCTATTTTTGGACATAAGTACAAGACTTTGTTCATTGATAACAATATGTATGATTGTATACATGCGTATTCATTATGCGTACGACGGTATATGTATGAAATGTGTCCACGAGTGCTTATATTATCTGTATACATGCGTGTGTCTCCAAGTTCGTGTGAACTTGCGTTTTTGTATGTGTGTGTGTGAGAGAGAGAGAGAGAGAGAGAGAGAGAGAGAGAGAGAGAGAGAGAGAGAGAGAGAGAGAGAGAGAGAGAGAGAGAGCTCTGTTAAACATTTCTAATTAGAAATAGGTATAGTTTGCTTTCAAGGCACAACTGAGCTTTTGTTGAAGTTATCATTTGCTGAGGAAATGGATGTTGGATTAGGTCTTGTGAGTTAACTGGTGGAACAAAATAGCGCTGTCTTTTTTTTATCTCAGTGATTCTTCCTCTCCCTCTGCATTCCTTTACATCCGTCTGAAATATATCTCTCTGTAAGTTTACATTCCAGCCTCTCATATATATAAATATATATATATATTGTACAAAGGCAAAGGGGATAAGAGTGAGTGCTCAAATTACAGAGGTATAAGTTTGTTGAGTATTCCTGGTAAATTATATGGGAGGGTATTGATTGAGAGGGTGAAGGCATGTACAGAGCATCAGATTGGGGAAGAGCAGTGCGGTTTCAGAAGTGGTAGAGGATGTGTGGATCAGGTGTTTGCTTTGAAGAATGTATGTGAGAAATACTTAGAAAAGCAAATGGATTTGTATGTAGCATTTATGGATCTGGAGAAGGCATATGATAGAGTTGATAGAGATGCTCTGTGGAAGGTATTAAGAATATATGGTGTGGGAGGTAAGTTGTTAGAAGCAGTGAAAAGTTTTTATCGAGGATGTAAGGCATGTGTACGTGTAGGAAGAGAGGAAAGTGATTGGTTCTCAGTGAATGTAGGTTTGCGGCAGGGGTGTGTGATGTCTCCATGGTTGTTTAATTTGTTTATGGATGGGGTTGTTAGGGAGGTAAATGCAAGAGTCCTGGAAAGAGGGGCAAGTATGAAGTCTGTTGGGGATGAGAGAGCTTGGGAAGTGAGTCAGTTGTTGTTCGCTGATGATACAGCGCTGGTGGCTGATTCATGTGAGAAACTGCAGAAGCTGGTGACTGAGTTTGGTAAAGTGTGTGGAAGAAGAAAGTTAAGAGTAAATGTGAATAAGAGCAAGGTTATTAGGTACAGTAGGGTTGAGGGTCAAGTCAATTGGGAGGTGAGTTTGAATGGAGAAAAACTGGAGGAAGTGAGGTGTTTTAGATATCTGGGAGTGGATCTGTCAGCGGATGGAACCATGGAAGCGGAAGTGGATCATAGGGTGGGGGAGGGGGCGAAAATTTTGGGAGCCTTGAAAAATGTGTGGAAGTCGAGAACAGTATCTCGGAAAGCAAAAATGGGTATGTTTGAAGGAATAGTGGTTCCAACAATGTTGTATGGTTGCGAGGCGTGGGCTATGGATAGAGTTGTGCGCAGGAGGATGGATGTGCTGGAAATGAGATGTTTGAGGACAATGTGTGGTGTGAGGTGGTTTGATCGAGTAAGTAACGTAAGGGTAAGAGAGAAGTGTGGAAATAAAAAGAGCGTGGTTGAGAGAGCAGAAGAGGGTGTTTTGAAATGGTTTGGGCACATGGAGAGAATGAGTGAGGAAAGATTGACCAAGAGGATATATGTGTCGGAGGTGGAGGGAACGAGGAGAAGAGGGAGACCAAATTGGAGGTGGAAAGATGGAGTGAAAAAGATTTTGTGTGATCGGGGCCTGAACATGCAGGAGGGTGTAAGGAGGGCAAGGAATAGAGTGAATTGGAGCGATGTGGTATACAGGGGTTGACGTGCTGTCAGTGGAGTGAATCAGGGCATGTGAAGCGTCTGGGGTAAACCATGGAAAGGTGTGTAGGTATGTATATTTGCGTGTGTGGACGTGTGTATGTACATGTGTATGGGGGAGGGGTTGGGCCATTTCTTTCGTCTGTTTCCTTGCGCTACCTCGCAAACGCGGGAGACAGCGACAAAGTATAAAAAAAAAAAAAAAAAAAAAATATATATATATATATATATATATATATATATATATATATATATATATATATATATATATATATATATATATATATATATATATAGTGAAACATGAAACCCAGTTTCATGAGAAATGTTCCAGCAAGATTCAAACGTTTCACCACGTTCCAGTTAGGACGGCCTGGGTCGTCCAGGCCGGCGTAAGACAGGACAACTTTCTATCGGCGTAATCGGATTATCGGCCGTGTGGGAAGGTGCCGCAAATGGTTCACCAAATGGAGGAGGAGGAGGATGGGGATGTGGCAATGGTGAGGTGTGGTCACCATCAAGTGTGGTGATACATGATCTCGGTGATGCTCTTTTGATAACGGGAGATGATTGTGGTGAGGTGTGGTGTGTGTGTGGTAGGTAGTAGTGAGGTGTGGTGTGTGTGTGGTAGGTAGTAGTGAGGTATGGTGTGTGTATGTGTGGTGAGTTACACTTCTTGGTGACTCATGACCTTAGTGATGCTATTCTGGTGATATTTTGTCTTAATGATGCATCATATTCGGGTGAATTTCCGCCTCGCTTTGACCTCTGCACAACAAGATAGACTTCGTTGGAGGCAAGGCAGAGGCTTCAGTCTTCCTCCTTAAAACATAAAGATCCTCTTGTGTCGGAGAGGTTCCTACAGCCTTGTCGTTTCTGATACAATGATGATGACAACATTCCACGTTTTCAAGAACAAAGCTGAGGTGTTCCATGCTCGCGCCAGCCATAGCGGCAGCCTCTCCTCTACTCCTCATACTGAGGTCGCCAGCGTCCACAACGTGACACTTCACCGCCACACTGGAAACCGTACATCAAGAATCATACGTTATAATTGTTTGGGGAGCTGAGGCAACAGGGGATACTCCTATAATACTGGAATATTGACGAAGGAGCAAATGACATGGAATTAGACATTCGTTGTACCTATTGTAAAATCCGGGAACTGACTGGAAGTGAGGGACACAAATATTCCTTTCTATGGGCCCTCCCCACACCCCGCCACCTCAGCACTTCACAGCACTGGAGGTAATTGATATGAATATTCAGCAGGTGAGACCTAGTTCTCTCATGGTCGATTATATGTAAATGAGGGAGTAAGATGCGAGCTGGATTTAGCGCAGTGTTGTGTTAGAAGTACAGAGTAAACAGATCCTTCTGTATTGAAGTAGAATATATGTACGAGCACACACACACACACACACACACACACACACACATTGTTCTGTGATAACAGTTCCACTGACAAACAACCACGTTAACTGTACTTCACTTGTCCAAAATTCAGAATACCGCCTGATATGTACGATAACACTGTTGTAATGATCTAAGTTAACCTTTTCCATCATGTATATGACAGTACTGTTATACTGTATACCGTATGGATGTATTCCATATTATCGTCGTAGTGTATGAGGATATGATAACGACCACTTGGTGAGTGTGGCAGCCATATAGGAAGTGAGGACGGGGCATCGTGAGACAGCCGGGATCACCAAGTTGAGGGTGTGGTGTGTAGTGACAAGTCCAGTGTGGAGGAACGGTGCAGAACTTCGATTTTCTCGGTAAGTTGTTACATTTTGTACGTTCGAGTTAGACGTGGTTGTGGTCAGTTGAGATACAGAGTTGAAACCTTAATTATTGTGTGTTTTGTTATTGTTATGTGTGTGTGTGTGTAGGTTCGCTGTTTCGACTCTTGGTTCTATATTGTGAAGCCTCGACCCATGAAAACAGAGGTTCCAGTATCTTTTGTATATATGTAAACTGTCTGTTTTTTCCGTAATCAAAATTTTGTTTGTTCGCATGTCTTTAGTAGTATACTTTATATGGAATGGTTCTTGACAATATTATTTAATCACGTTTCATCTGCTGTGTTTATATACGGAGACGTACGAACAAAGAGACAGACAGAGAGTAGATCCAGACAAAGACAGACAGACAAACAGAGAGACAAAGAGTAGATCCATTAAGTTCCTACAGAGTATCTCTTACGAGTTCTTAATGAAAATGCCGCCAGAGGGGAATTAATTGAGTGGGTTGGCGGCGGTAGAAAGCTCTTTTGAACCGTTTAATGATCTAATTTCAATTAGAAGTTGCAAGCGAGTTTGATGGAAAGTTTGCAGGTGTTGGAACATTTGTTTCCATTAAGGAAGAAATGATTCATTAACGGCTTTCAAAGGCAAAACCTGAAATATTAATACACCGTTTGCTTGTTCTTGTTTCTGTTGTTCTTATGAATGTAGGAAATGTTGTTATCTTTAACAGTAGGGCGAGGTAGCGTTTCTTGCTGAACAGCTGAAGGTTAAAGTGCCTCATCCGTCGTAGGAATCATACCTTCCATCGGTTCCTCTTCTTCCTCAGTGTGACGGAGAGTCTCCTAAGTTACAGTACACTGTGTGTGTGAGGATGTTGTCGGAGCTCAAGCGATGGAGCTGAGGATGATGGCAGCTGTGTCCCCTCGTCACGATCTGCTAAGATTTTTCATATATGAATGATATTATTTGCTGTTGGATCTTTCATAGATGTAAACTCCATTTTTACCTTCCCTTGTAGCGTCTTTATCATATGAACCCCAGTTGGTGTATATGTGCGTTACCTGACTCCCTCCCTCTGCTTGTGGTTAAGTCACAAAGGAAAAAGTTACCTTCAGAGAGGATTGGCTATTGGCAATGGACGAGGAAGACAACAGTATCATCTGCAGCGAAAATCTTGCAGTAAACCCAACACACAGATATCACGTTGCATAACACGTGATAATGTAAAGCAATTTTATCAGTTTCGCTGTAGATAAGGAACTGATTAATGCAACCCTTGGTTGATTCTTCAACATAATGACGTTAATTATCCAAATCAATGTTTCCCACAGTAATTAAAAGAATGATTAAGTGGGTATTGTTAAACCTTCACAACTGATTATTTCCATTACGTGTCACAAACATGTCTATATCCCAATTAATGAAAGATAATTAGCTGTTTATGAAATCATGTCATAAATATTTTTCCTGTATCATGTTCATTCATACGATCACCAGAGAGGGTTCTTATGAATAGTTTGTTTTTGGCTTACTCATCTGTTCATTGTTTGGACGTTCCCATCTTTCCCATTTTTGCAAATAATTAATTACTTCCTGCATCATTCTCTCTATTCCTTTTCATTAATTGAGGATGATGAACTGAAATTAGTTGGGATATGAAAATATACATCATGTGACCTTGGCAACCGTCTCGTTGGGTTCATGCAGATTCGATACTGCGATCCGCACCGGAGCAAGGTAAGGTGGGCTCCATAGAAGCAATAATGTCCTTGACAATGCTGTACTCTTTTCCCGCGTGTTGATGTTACAGCCTCGTTTGTGGTGACCTGTTTCTCACGATTTAACCAGCTTTACCCATGCAGCGGCCGTGCGCTACACTCCCCTAATTGGCCTAACTGCCCCTCCGGCCTCGTTCCTGTTGTAGACCATCAGCCCTGAAGCGCACGAGGCGCACCTGCTTTCATCCACGTCAGACAGCGCGCCTGGCTACTCAAACAGATTTCCGGAGAGGGATTTATGCTGCGTCGTTGGGCTTCTTCGTGCATTTATCTGTGCTGTGGTGTAGCGTATGAGATCCATACCATCTAGGGAGACGTGAACTCTCCTCGATACGCATAACTATGGCGCTAGATGTCCTGTGTAGTTGGACGTGAGTCATGGACTGGCCCACCCAGGGTCGACCCCCTGCATGGGATCGAATCCTGGGCGTGGCTGTCAGTTCACATCCAACCGAGGTGTTTGTCCTTCCCCTTAAGTTGATGGATGGATACATAACTTAGGATGGGTTTTGTGTGCGTGTTTACACGAATGAGGAAGACATGGTACATGTACAAGGTTAAGACTCAGGTGGGGCAACACGAGTGTGACACTTTCTACCCGTCACACACAATTGATAATGAGAAATAGCAATCACAGGGGTGGAGAGTAGCGTGATGGTACCAGACGTAAGAGGGGTGAGTTACACGGAAAGGCTAGAGGCTTTCAATTTTCCCAACCTGGAATAGCGAAAGGCGGGGGACGGCTTGATCACGTCTACGTGTTTATGAAACAAATTGATGATGTAGACGTCTTGGAAAGATGCAGTGAGAGCATCACCAGAGAACGTGACTTGAAATCAAGCATGAGAAATGTGTTAAGAAAGATGCAAAGAAGTGCTAACTGTGAAAGAGTAGTGAGAGAATGGAATAAACTGACTGACGACATGGTTGATGTATACAGCATAGAGAAATTTAAGAAATTTTGTTATAATGTTTAGACGGAGACTCGCTGGTGTAAAACTTCCTTCGTATACAGTACAAGGAGGTAATTGTAGATAGGTGATTATACACACACACACACACACACACACACACACACACACACACACACACATAACTATAGATTATACACTGCATACATTTTCACCGTTCATCTGCCGCCGAATGATTCCCATGTCCACAAAGCACCATGTCCATCAACCATAATGTCCAAAATCCAGCAAAAAATACTAATTACTTCGCAGCGACAGTAATGACATTTCTCCTGAAAATGACAAAATGGACCTCACCTTCACTGTGGACATAACAATTAATGTTAAGCTAATTAACTGATTAAAGAACACATAATAGATTCATAGGAGGAAAATTACTAATACAATTTCTTCGTAAAAGGAAACTATTTATGAATGATGGAAAAAAAAAGTAATCAAATTCCCCTTGTAATGAGGTTGTTTGGCATCATCCTATTATCTAATTTATTCCCGAATAAACAAAAGAGTCTCCAGAATACAGGGTGGAAAACATTTTTGGTTCATTAAGCAGAGAGCCCCACCTGAGGACGGGTCTCTCTGGGTGTTGGTGGTGGATGGTTTTCCAGTGTTTTGTTCTGGATGGTTTACCTGGATGTGGATGGATGTGATGGGAGTATAGAGACGGGAGAGAGCTATAAGAAAGGGATAGAGATAGAGGAAAAAAAGAGGCGGGGGGAGGGGGGAGGGGGAGGGAGGTACCTACCTAACTGTGAGTGTATATGACGAGATTTATCAGAAGGCGGGGCTGACACGTAGTGATCACCGCATTGAGGGACAGAGAGCTAACAGAGGGACAGAGAGAAGAGAGAAAGGGAGAGATAAAGTTATACAAACAGAGAGAGAGAGAGAGAGAGAGAGAGAGAGAGAGAGAGAGAGAGAGAGAGAGAGAGAGAGATGGGTGGGGGAATAAACTGAAGAGTAGATAGATACAGAAAAGGAAATCATATTTCGAATGGGAAACAGAAGAAGGAGTCACGCGGGGAGTGATCATCCTCCTCGAAGGCTCAGAGTGGGGTGCCTAAATGTGTGTGGATGTAACCAAGATGTGAAAAAAGGAGAGATAGGTAGTATGTTTGAGGAAAGGGACCTGGATGTTTTGGCTCTGAGTGAAACGAAGCTCAAGGGTAAAGGGGAAGAGTGGTTTGGAAATGTCTGGGGAGTGAAGTCAGGGGTTAGTGAGAGGACAAGAGCAAGGGAAGGAGTAGCAATACTCCTGAAACAGGAGTTGTGGGAGTATGTGATAGAATGTAAGAGAGTAAATTCTCGATTAATATGGGTAAAATTGAAAGTTGATGGAGAGAGGTGGGTGATTATTGGTGCATATGCACCTGGGCATGAGAAGAAAGATCATGAGAGGCAAGTGTTTTGGGAGCAGCTAAATGAGTGTGTTAGCGGTTTTGATGCACGAGACCGGGTTATAGTGATGGGTGATTTGAATGCAAAGGTGAGTAATGTGGCAGTTGAGGGAATAATTGGTATGCATGGGGTGTTCAGTGTTGTAAATGGAAATGGTGAAGAGCTTGTAGATTTATGTGCTGAAAAAGGACTGATGATTGGGAATACCTGGTTTAAAAAGCGAGATATACATAAGTATACTTATGTAAGTAGGAGAGATGGCCAGAGAGCGTTATTGGATTACGTGTTAATTGACAGGCGTGCGAAAGAGAGACTTTTGGATGTTAATGTGCTGAGAGGTGCAACTGGAGGGATGTCTGATCATTATCTTGTGGAGGCTAAGGTGAAGATTAGTATGGGTTTTCAGAAAAGAGGGGTGAATGTTGGGGTGAAGAAGGTGGTGAGAGTAAGTGAGCTTGGGAAGGAGACCTGTGTGGGGAAGTACCAGGAGAGACTGTGTACAGAATGGAAAAAGGTGAGAACAATGGAAGTAAGGGGAGTGGGGGAGGAATGGGATGTATTTAGGGAATCAGTGATGGATTGCGCAAAAGATGCTTGTGGCATGAGAAGAGTGGGAGGTGGGCTGTTTAGAAAGGGTAGTGAGTGGTGGGATGAAGAAGTAAGAGTATTAGTGAAAGAGAAGAGAGAGGCATTTGGACGATTTTTGCAGGGAAAAAATGCAATTGAGTGGGAGAAGTATAAAAGAAAGAGACAGGAGGTCAAGAGAAAGGTGCAAGAGGTGAAAAAAAGGGCAAATGAGAGTTGGGGTGAGAGACTATCAGTAAATTTTAGGGAGAATAAAAAGATGTTCTGGAAGGAGGTAAATAGGGTGCGTAAGACAAGGGAGCAAATGGGAACTTCAGTGAAGGGCGTAAATGGGGAGGTGATAACAAGTAGCGGTGATGTGAGAAGGAGATGGAATGAGTATTTTGAAGGTTTGTTGAATGTGTCTGATGACAGAGTGGCAGATATAGGGTGTTTTGGTCGAGGTGGTGTGCAAAGTGAGAGGGTTAGGGAAAATGATTTGGTAAACAGAGAAGAGGTAGTAAAAGCTTTGCGGAAGATGAAAGCCGGCAAGGCAGCAGGTTTGGATGGTATTGCAGTGGAATTTATTAAAAAAGGGGGTGACTGTATTGTTGACTGGTTGGTAAGGTTATTTAATGTATGTATGACTCATGGTGAGGTGCCTGAGGATTGGCGGAATGCGTGCATAGTGCCATTGTACAAAGGCAAAGGGGATAAGAGTGAGTGCTCAAATTACAGAGGTATAAGTTTGTTGAGTATTCCTGGTAAATTATATGGGAGGGTATTGATTGAGAGGGTGAAGGCATGTACAGAGCATCAGATTGGGGAAGAGCAGTGCGGTTTCAGAAGTGGTAGAGGATGTGTGGATCAGGTGTTTGCTTTGAAGAATGTATGTGAGAAATACTTAGAAAAGCAAATGGATTTGTATGTAGCATTTATGGATCTGGAGAAGGCATATGATAGAGTTGATAGGGATGCTCTGTGGAAGGTATTAAGAATATATGGTGTGGGAGGCAAGTTGTTAGAAGCAGTGAAAAGTTTTTATCGAGGATGTAAGGCATGTGTACGTGTACGAAGAGAGGAAAGTGATTGGTTCTCAGTGAATGTAGGTTTGCGGCAGGGGTGTGTGATGTCTCCATGGTTGTTTAATTTGTTTATGGATGGGGTTGTAAGGGAGGTAAATGCAAGAGTCCTGGAAAGAGGGGCAAGTATGAAGTCTGTTGGGGATGAGAGAGCTTGGGAAGTGAGTCAGTTGTTGTTCGCTGATGATACAGCGCTGGTGGCTGATTCATGTGAGAAACTGCAGAAGCTGGTGACTGAGTTTGGTAAAGTGTGTGGAAGAAGAAAGTTGAGAGTAAATGTGAATAAGAGCAAGGTTATTAGGTACAGTAGGGGTGAGGGTCAAGTCAATTGGGAGGTGAGTTTGAATGGAGAAAAACTGGAGGAAGTGAAGTGTTTTAGATATCTGGGAGTGGATCTGTCAGCGGATGGAACCATGGAAGCGGAAGTGGATCATAGGGTGGGGGAGGGGGCGAAAATTTTGGGAGCCTTGAAAAATGTGTGGAAGTCGAGAACATTATCTCGGAAAGCAAAAATGGGTATGTTTGAGGGAATAGTGGTTCCAACAATGTTGTATGGTTGCGAGGCGTGGGCTATGGATAGAGATGTGCGCAGGAGGATGGATGTGCTGGAAATGAGATGTTTGAGGACAATGTGTGGTGTGAGGTGGTTTGATCGAGTAAGTAACGTAAGGGTAAGAGAGATGTGTGGAAATAAAAAGAGCGTGGTTGAGAGAGCAGAAGAGGGTGTTTTGAAATGGTTTGGGCACATGGAGAGAATGAGTGAGGAGAGATTGACCAAGAGGATATATGTGTCGGAGGTGGAGGGAACGAGGAGAAGAGGGAGACCAAATTGGAGGTGGAAAGATGGAGTGAAGAAGATTTTGTGTGATCGGGGCCTGAACATGCAGGAGGGTGAAAGGAGGGCAAGAAATAGAGTGAATTGGAGTCATGTGGTATACAGGGGTTGACGTGCTGTCAGTGGATTGAAGCAATGCATGTGAAGCGTCTGGGGTAAACCATGGAAAGCTGTGTAGGTATGTATATTTGCGTGTGTGGACGTGTGTATGTACATGTGTATGGGGGGGGGGGGTTGGGCCATTTCTTTCGTCTGTTTCCTTGCGCTACCTCGCAAACGCGGGAGACAGCGACAAAGTATAAAAAAAAAAAAAAAAAAAAAAAAAAAAAAAAAAAAAATTTCGAACTATTACATAGATGACCACGAAATACATGTAACACATCATGTACACAGAAACACACATAAAACATCCATCCCCTGGGAGACATGCCAAGCAGCCCCTCCATTTACAAGAACAGAACTATTTTCCTACGTGACATACAATGCTGTATCTTGTACTAACATACTCAGTTGTATAAACAAACAATGGCTTCGTGATCTCAAGATCCAAGTTACAAATATTTTGACCATTGTCTGAGTTGTAACTTTACATTAGTAACATGTTATTCTGTAACGCCTGGAAATACCCTCTGTCATAATCATTATGTATCTTAAGACCGAGTTAATAAAAACCAGTTAAACAAATCTCAGAACAGAAGAAAAGGTCATAATAACAACTTGGAAAATAAACTAATAACTGAAAGCTATTACTCCCGAACTTAAGCAATTAGGGAAACAAATAAACATTAATGAAAGTAATCAAAAGGACAAACAAATATAAGTAAAACTAAATCCCTTAAATTTTCAGGCGCAGTCCAATGTTTCTTACGTGGGTCTGGGGACTTTCGTATAAGCCTATCTCGGTTATCATATCAATTAACAACTGATTGAAGATAACACGTAAACAAATTCATACACAAATGAATCTGACTCGGAAGTTCCATCCTTGTATCAGCCAGATTCACGTCATATTCATGTCTCTGCTGCCAGGTTTTTGTCAAGTATATTCAAACTTGAATTCATGCATTGCTTAGCGAGGGAGTCTGCATGGTAGGTCAGAGTTCCCAGGACAAACAAACTTAGGGTGAATGGTGCAACACGAGCACACTGGGGGAAACAAAAGAGGCCTTTGTTGATTATTTACCAGATTCATTTATCTATTTACTAAAATCATCTATTGAACAAATACCTATGTATTACTCCATAACGAGATGACACGGTTAACGAGATGACACATTCAACGAGATGACACAGTTTCAGGTCACCTACTTTTTAACAAGCCATCATCATCCTCGTTATAACGACCTCTTATCATTCACGCCAGCTCACTCATGATTATAATCATCCTCTTCATCGTCATTCTAAGACAATGACCATCACTTCTTGTCATGAAACGATTGTCTTGACCTGATCAATAACATCATCACTATACTGACCAACTGTTGCAATATTAGTATTGTCTTGACCTGATCAATAACATCATCACTATACTGACCAACTGTTGCAATATTAGTATTGTCTTGACCTGATCAATAACATCATCACTATACTGACCAACTGTTGCAATATTAGTATTGTCTTGACCTGATCAATAACATCATCACTATACTGACCAACTGTTGCAATATTAGTATTGTCTTGACCTGATCAATAACATCATCACTATACTGACCAACTGTTGCAATATTAGTATTGTCTTGACCTGATCAATAACATCATCACTATACTGACCAACTGTTGCAATATTAGTATTGTCTTGACCTGATCAATAACATCATCACTATACTGACCAACTGTTGCAATATTAGTATTGTCTTGACCTGATCAATAACATCATCACTATACTGACCAACTGTTGCAATATTAGTATTGTCTTGACCTGATCAATAACATCATCACTATACTGACCAACTGTTGCAATATTAGTATTGTCTTGACCTGATCAATAACATCATCACTATACTGACCAACTGTTGCAATATTAGTATTGTCTTGACCTGATCAATAACATCATCACTATACTGACCAACTGTTGCAATATTAGTATTGTCTTGACCTGATCAATAACATCATCACTATACTGACCAACTGTTGCAATATTAGTATTGTCTTGACCTGATCAATAACATCATCACTATACTGACCAACTGTTGCAATATTAGTATTGTCTTGACCTGATCAATAACATCATCACTATACTGACCAACTGTTGCAATATTAGTATTGTCTTGACCTGATCAATAACATCATCACTATACTGACCAACTGTTGCAATATTAGTATTGTCTTGACCTGATCAATAACATCATCACTATACTGACCAACTGTTGCAATATTAGTATTGTCTTGACCTGATCAATAACATCATCACTATACTGACCAACTGTTGCAATATTAGTATTGTCTTGACCTGATCAATAACATCATCACTATACTGACCAACTGTTGCAATATTAGTATTGTCTTGACCTGATCAATAACATCATCACTATACTGACCAACTGTTGCAATATTAGTATTGTCTTGACCTGATCAATAACATCATCACTATACTGACCAACTGTTGCAATATTAGTATTGTCTTGACCTGATCAATAACATCATCACTATACTGACCAACTGTTGCAATATTAGTATTGTCTTGACCTGATCAATAACATCATCACTATACTGACCAACTGTTGCAATATTAGTATTGTCTTGACCTGATCAATAACATCATCACTATACTGACCAACTGTTGCAATATTAGTATTGTCTTGACCTGATCAATAACATCATCACTATACTGACCAACTGTTGCAATATTAGTATTGTCTTGACCTGATCAATAACATCATCACTATACTGACCAACTGTTGCAATATTAGTATTGTCTTGACCTGATCAATAACATCATCACTATACTGACCAACTGTTGCAATATTAGTATTGTCTTGACCTGATCAATAACATCATCACTATACTGACCAACTGTTGCAATATTAGTATTGTCTTGACCTGATCAATAACATCATCACTATACTGACCAACTGTTGCAATATTAGTATTGTCTTGACCTGATCAATAACATCATCACTATACTGACCAACTGTTGCAATATTAGTATTGTCTTGACCTGATCAATAACATCATCACTATACTGACCAACTGTTGCAATATTAGTATTGTCTTGACCTGATCAATAACATCATCACTATACTGACCAACTGTTGCAATATTAGTATTGTCTTGACCTGATCAATAACATCATCACTATACTGACCAACTGTTGCAATATTAGTATTGTCTTGACCTGATCAATAACATCATCACTATACTGACCAACTGTTGCAATATTAGTATTGTCTTGACCTGATCAATAACATCATCACTATACTGACCAACTGTTGCAATATTAGTATTGTCTTGACCTGATCAATAACATCATCACTATACTGACCAACTGTTGCAATATTAGTATTGTCTTGACCTGATCAATAACATCATCACTATACTGACCAACTGTTGCAATATTAGTATTGTCTTGACCTGATCAATAACATCATCACTATACTGACCAACTGTTGCAATATTAGTATTGTCTTGACCTGATCAATAACATCATCACTATACTGACCAACTGTTGCAATATTAGTATTGTCTTGACCTGATCAATAACATCATCACTATACTGACCAACTGTTGCAATATTAGTATTGTCTTGACCTGATCAATAACATCATCACTATACTGACCAACTGTTGCAATATTAGTATTGTCTTGACCTGATCAATAACATCATCACTATACTGACCAACTGTTGCAATATTAGTATTGTCTTGACCTGATCAATAACATCATCACTATACTGACCAACTGTTGCAATATTAGTATTGTCTTGACCTGATCAATAACATCATCACTATACTGACCAACTGTTGCAATATTAGTATTGTCTTGACCTGATCAATAACATCATCACTATACTGACCAACTGTTGCAATATTAGTATTGTCTTGACCTGATCAATAACATCATCACTATACTGACCAACTGTTGCAATATTAGTATTGTCTTGACCTGATCAATAACATCATCACTATACTGACCAACTGTTGCAATATTAGTATTGTCTTGACCTGATCAATAACATCATCACTATACTGACCAACTGTTGCAATATTAGTATTGTCTTGACCTGATCAATAACATCATCACTATACTGACCAACTGTTGCAATATTAGTATTGTCTTGACCTGATCAATAACATCATCACTATACTGACCAACTGTTGCAATATTAGTATTGTCTTGACCTGATCAATAACATCATCACTATACTGACCAACTGTTGCAATATTAGTATTGTCTTGACCTGATCAATAACATCATCACTATACTGACCAACTGTTGCAATATTAGTATTGTCTTGACCTGATCAATAACATCATCACTATACTGACCAACTGTTGCAATATTAGTATTGTCTTGACCTGATCAATAACATCATCACTATACTGACCAACTGTTGCAATATTAGTATTGTCTTGACCTGATCAATAACATCATCACTATACTGACCAACTGTTGCAATATTAGTATTGTCTTGACCTGATCAATAACATCATCACTATACTGACCAACTGTTGCAATATTAGTATTGTCTTGACCTGATCAATAACATCATCACTATACTGACCAACTGTTGCAATATTAGTATTGTCTTGACCTGATCAATAACATCATCACTATACTGACCAACTGTTGCAATATTAGTATTGTCTTGACCTGATCAATAACATCATCACTATACTGACCAACTGTTGCAATATTAGTATTGTCTTGACCTGATCAATAACATCATCACTATACTGACCAACTGTTGCAATATTAGTATTGTCTTGACCTGATCAATAACATCATCACTATACTGACCAACTGTTGCAATATTAGTATTGTCTTGACCTGATCAATAACATCATCACTATACTGACCAACTGTTGCAATATTAGTATTGTCTTGACCTGATCAATAACATCATCACTATACTGACCAACTGTTGCAATATTAGTATTGTCTTGACCTGATCAATAACATCATCACTATACTGACCAACTGTTGCAATATTAGTATTGTCTTGACCTGATCAATAACATCATCACTATACTGACCAACTGTTGCAATATTAGTATTGTCTTGACCTGATCAATAACATCATCACTATACTGACCAACTGTTGCAATATTAGTATTGTCTTGACCTGATCAATAACATCATCACTATACTGACCAACTGTTGCAATATTAGTATTGTCTTGACCTGATCAATAACATCATCACTATACTGACCAACTGTTGCAATATTAGTATTGTCTTGACCTGATCAATAACATCATCACTATACTGACCAACTGTTGCAATATTAGTATTGTCTTGACCTGATCAATAACATCATCACTATACTGACCAACTGTTGCAATATTAGTATTGTCTTGACCTGATCAATAACATCATCACTATACTGACCAACTGTTGCAATATTAGTATTGTCTTGACCTGATCAATAACATCATCACTATACTGACCAACTGTTGCAATATTAGTATTGTCTTGACCTGATCAATAACATCATCACTATACTGACCAACTGTTGCAATATTAGTATTGTCTTGACCTGATCAATAACATCATCACTATACTGACCAACTGTTGCAATATTAGTATTGTCTTGACCTGATCAATAACATCATCACTATACTGACCAACTGTTGCAATATTAGTATTGTCTTGACCTGATCAATAACATCATCACTATACTGACCAACTGTTGCAATATTAGTATTGTCTTGACCTGATCAATAACATCATCACTATACTGACCAACTGTTGCAATATTAGTATTGTCTTGACCTGATCAATAACATCATCACTATACTGACCAACTGTTGCAATATTAGTATTGTCTTGACCTGATCAATAACATCATCACTATACTGACCAACTGTTGCAATATTAGTATTGTCTTGACCTGATCAATAACATCATCACTATACTGACCAACTGTTGCAATATTAGTATTGTCTTGACCTGATCAATAACATCATCACTATACTGACCAACTGTTGCAATATTAGTATTGTCTTGACCTGATCAATAACATCATCACTATACTGACCAACTGTTGCAATATTAGTATTGTCTTGACCTGATCAATAACATCATCACTATACTGACCAACTGTTGCAATATTAGTATTGTCTTGACCTGATCAATAACATCATCACTATACTGACCAACTGTTGCAATATTAGTATTGTCTTGACCTGATCAATAACATCATCACTATACTGACCAACTGTTGCAATATTAGTATTGTCTTGACCTGATCAATAACATCATCACTATACTGACCAACTGTTGCAATATTAGTATTGTCTTGACCTGATCAATAAACCATCTTGTTTACAGCCGTGCAGGGAGGGTCCTCTGGGCCCAGGGGACAGTGTAAGCGCCTCAGTCAGTCGGAGTTGGAGGCTGTCTGATCTGTCCCCCAGTTGCTTCTTGTCATCCAGGTTCCGTTTTCATGTGACTTGTTATGAGGTATATTTCTTTCCCTTCCTTTTCTTAGGGATTTTCAAGCCCATATATATATATATATATATATATATATATATATATATATATATATATATATATATATATATATATATATATAAATATATATGATATAATATGCCCTTCGATGAGGAATGACTTTTAGGAAGAATTTCAGTCATATATTCGCGGAGACTCGAGGCTCAGGAGTCATGGAAGTTCAGGGGTGACGGTGCTCCAGGGGCAGGATGTCGTTCATGTTGTGTTTAAGTAATGTTGTAAACACTGGTTGTCTGTGATTATGAGAGACGTTCCCCTGGGGATAGACTTACGTACAGTCCCAGTGATAACATAAAAACCTCCTCACTGTATTAACTGTTTAGAAATGAACTCACACGGAAAAGCCCTCGGTAGTCAAACTGATAAAGAAGATAAGAATAATCTACAGACGTGATGGTTTATCTGCAGCCTTCATTTGGACTACCCGGATGTACACATCTGCAAGACGTGAACCGTCACCTCTGGTCCAGCTTTCTTCACCCAAGATCAAGGTCTGAGACCCAAGACCCTATTCCTCAACTCCTGTCTAACGTGAGGTGAAAAGTAAGGACAAATAATAAAAGTCGTGATTATAATCACTACAGAATGAACAGCAATACCTGATATAAACATTTGGTTCGTCTCCTGCATAACAGATATTTCCTCACAATGCGCAATAATCCTCATGCACGGAAATAATCGTCCCTGGGAACCCGGATACGTTTACAAAATGATATTCGACCAACAAGCTCGTCCAGGCAGTAAACACTGTGGTCGCCTGCAGGAACAGTTATGCAGATCGGTAATGCTGATGGTGTTCTCTGAGACGAACATTCCACGTTTCCCAAGTTTACCTCTGCTCAATCCTGCTGGTATTTCGCAGGAAAGTTAACCTTCATATTTCCTGCTTTAATGCTGCTTTTATCTCTCCTATTCTTGCCAAACTTTAACTCTTAAAAGTGTACATCCTTCAAAGTTGGAAAGTAAAGGTATATATATATATATATATATATATATATATATATATATATATATATATATATATATATATATATATATATATATATTCGTAAACAATAAACATAAAAAGTTGAATAAAAAAAATAGGGGAAAATTAATATAAATGCTCTATCAATTAGTATCTGAAAAAGTAATACGAATTGATATGCATGAGAGATTAGTGAATCTGCATGAGCAGAGATGATGAATGATGTGATATGATAACACATGATCAGGTCCGGGGGAAAAGTACAAGAATTTCCTGAGAGATAAAGAGAGTCAGGCTGGGTGAAGAGAGTATATCATCAATAAGGTCAGACTGGGTGAGGCAGCGTAGGGAGGAACATATTGGTGGTGGTGGGTGGTCTGTGTGGTTATTAGGAGAAAAACGAAGCTAAAATGAATTATTTACCACAGTGTGTGGGGTGGGGGGTGGGGGGGGGGGGGTGCTGGTGATGCTTCATCATTCCTCCTCTAACCTGCCTCACCATTACCCTCAGCGTGCCTTGTGTGGATGCTGCTGCTGGTCCTTCGCCCAGCCTTCCTCCCTCAGCCTCCCTCTGCCCATTAGTTCTCAATTTCCTGAGGACGACGGACCCTCGTGGTATTGATTCAAGTGGCTGGGTCATGGACGGCACTAGTGATGGCAATGGATGGAGAGGCCAAGTAATTTTAGGGGTGAGTCAAAGGATGGCCGGGGTAGGAGGCTAACTTACCATCAAGGATGCCGTCCTAGACGCCGTGCCAGGGCTAACACAAGTGGCTGAAACACACACACACACACACACACACACACACACACACACACACACAAGAGATGGGGCCCTGCCAGTGTAAACCTTCACCCCGCACTCTACAAATAGGTAATTACACAGGTTCCGAGGCAGTGAATTGTTAGCTCACGGAAGAAATGAAAACAATTGTTCTCCGGTGGATGACGTCTGACGTAATTTCTACAGTTTGACTGGTCATGATAATGCTTCAGGTCAAAGGTTAGGTGTGAGGTCATGTGAAGATGTCGAAAAAGTGTCAAGTAATATGAGAAAGCAACACAAATGCAGTGTCAAGCTAATTTTGTAGTAAAGACTTGTTCCCTGGACGTGACTGACGTATTGGTGAAATATCAGTTTTTTTTTGATGGATAATGGATAGTATATATATATATATATTATCCCTGGGGATAGGGGAGAAAGAATGCTTCCCACGTATTCCCTGCGTGTCGTAGAAGGCGACTAAAAGGGAAGGGAGCGGGGGGCTGGAAATCCTCCCCTCTCGTTTTTTTTTTTTCCAAAAGAAGGAACAGAGAAGGGGGCCAGGTGAGGATATTCCCTCAAAGGCCCAGTCCTCTGTTCTTAGCGCTACCTCGCTAATGCGGGAAATGGCGAATAGTATGAAAAAAAAAAAAAAAAAAGAATATATATATATATATATATATATATATATATATATATATATATATAGAGAGAGAGAGAGAGAGAGAGAGAGAGAGAGAGAGTTGGGGAAGGAGGAGGGATGGTGTTATTCCAGACAGATTGACAAACAAACACAGGAAGATCCAGCACAAATCTTAATTCCTGTGAATATTTGGAGAGTAAACATACAAGGCGATCACCAGCGCCACCAGCCGTCGCAACGCTCACATTGGAAGGCCCGAGACACACTCGGCTGAGAGGGGCCTTAGACACCCTCAGCAGGGGAACCCAGACACATTTAGCAGAGGGTCTTAGACACACTCACCAGAGAGCCTCAGATTTTCCCTAGAGACGTGTTGACACTCCGGCAGTAAACATGTTCGTGCGTGCTCAGGTCTGAGCCCCAGGCTGAGCTTGGCTGTGTCAGCTGATTCTCTCGTTAGGAAGGTAAACTTGTTTACCAGATCTTCAACTGCCTTGCGCTCCCCTTCCTGGGTTTTAAACAGTCTCTCTCTCTCTCTCTCTCTCTCTCTCTCTCTCTCTCTCTCTCTCTCTCTCTCTCTCTCTCTCTCCCCCACCATCAAAGACACCCCTGGTCGTCCCCAGAGCTCTCCGCTCCTCGCCCCCTTCTCTTTGTGAGGAACGTCCTCAACACTTCCTCATTTTCTGTGCGTGGCAGGGTTGGCACATCCCCTGCTGCTCCTGGTGGCCCTGCTGGCACCCAGCGTCCGAGGCGCGGTGGCACTGAGCTTCTTTCATACAGACGCGCACGTGGACCTCCTGCAACAGATTGTAGGACAGCGACGTGGGACGAGGAGACGAGCAAATGTTCCCCTTTTACTTCTGCTGCTACTGTTGCTGCTGCTGTTACTGCTGCTTTCTCTGCTGTCATTCCTGCTGCTGATGCATCTCCTGCTGTCGGTACTGTTACTTCTGTCTCCGCTGTGGCTGGTGTTGTCATTTCTGCTGCTGCTGCTGTTGCTTCTGATGTTGATAGTAGTAGTAATGATGATATGGTCACTGGTGATTATGATATCAATATCATTTTCGTTAATTAGATGTAGATTGATAAATATACAAATAGGTAGGTAGATAGATAGATAGATAGATAGATAGATAGATAGATAGAGAGGGGAGAGAGAGAGAGAGAGAGAGAGAGAGAGAGAGAGAGAGAGAGAGAGAGAGAGAGAGAGAGAGAGAGAGAGAGAGAGAGCATTGAATTCCTCTCATGGTCTGTCCATCAAACACCATACATGACCCCTGACCAAGACAACACAGCAGATGTCCTACACAGACTAACCAGCAGCAACATAGCCTCTCCGGTTCCCATTTCCTGTAGGCAGAGGAAACTCTTTTATCCAGGAAATCAAATCAGTGTGGTCGGAGAGGAAGTCATCCAGGTCTCTGCACTCCACATCTCTCCTGTAGAACTCGTCGGATGTCCGGCTCCTGTGACGGTTTGGTAAAGTAAGAATGTCATGTCAGGTCATTCCCCTGATGGTTCTGACCTAACTGGAGCAATGTTCCTCGTTTGACTCCTTTCTGTTGTTCATAGAGTTTGTGTGTCTGTCTGTGTGTCTGTCTTCTCTTCCAGTGCACACTATGTATACCCTTGGTACACCCTATAGTACTATATATTGAGTAGATAAGTTTCATACATGTCTGAGTAAATCTCAAAAGTTTCATGAATTCTGCCCACCAGGTTTCCCTGTATTAAGTCTTCCTCTTCACGGGGGAAGTAGTTCTTCACTCCCTTCAGTCATCCAGCATAGATTTCCTCTCTCTTCTTCTTGGTCTCTTGTCTTCAAACCTTCCCTCCACCGTCTCTCAATAGCCTCCTTCCTCACAACATACATCCCGTCCAGATATCTTGCCTTCCCGCTAATACTCAAACTGTCCTTTTCCTCCGTAAAACTATTTCGTTTCTCCAATGATCTACTCACATTACCTTCATCACTCTTCCCTGAGTCCAAGATTCAAACTTTCTAATAGTTTCTTATTTTCTAATTTATCATCTGAAAGTAAGAATATTGGGTTAAAACTTACGCTTTATCAGATGTTTAGAGTGCAAGGAAGTTGCTTCACTATGGAACAGCGGCTACAGTTGGCATCTCGTCAGACCTGTACATATATAGTTCATCAGCGTTGTATTTCTATAGAGGACGTCAGTATGTGAAACTATTGACCGTTTACGCTGAAAGGTCTGTACTTGGGCTCGTTTTGGTCCGCACCTTAAACACGACTGAAGCACACATGCACAAGCTTGTGTGTGTGTGTGTGTGTGTGTGTGTGTGAAAGATTCCCTTAAGCCTGATACATGAAGGTTTTATCATCGTGCATTGATGTGTCGGTTTATCCTTCCTTACATTCCATTACACACTGATAACGACACATTTCATCAGCTCGCCTGAGATGCGGTATTTTCATTTCCTTTTTCTAGTCATCAAAACTTTTAAACACTTGCCAAAGACAACGTCAGTGGCAGGCGGATCTGCCAGGTAGTCGCCAACCGTAGTTTCCTTTACTAACGACCATACGACTTAATTACCACGACAATTTGATAATATATATGGTTTTCTTTATCTTAATCAGGATAGTGTTTTCCTTATAGATATGGGTGCTATGTTAATGACTGTGTATCACATCTAGACACGTACACTCAGGTTTAGGATTAATTCTTCCCAAGATACTCAAATGGACGGAAAATCGACGGCATTCTTGAAGACAATGTAGGAGGGACAATTACAAATTAAGTTTTCGTGATTGCTAATATTGAGCGGTCAGGTGAGGTCAGGGTGCCGGGAAATGTAGTTATAACGATAGAAAAAAATGGAAGCTCAGGAGAAAGTTCCTTTGACCTGACCTTGGCTAATGGTTGCCACAAAGTTTCCCAGGGAGATATATCTTGCTTAAAAAAGAAGAGGAAAGAATGGATGAGGAGATGATGATGATGATGAGGAGATGATGATGAGGAGATGATGATGAAGAGATGATGATGATGATGAGATGATGATGAGGAGATGATGAGGAAACAGGAGTTCCAGAAACTATTCCATGTTGCCCTAAAAGTTTCCTTCACCGGGGTAAGGTTGACCAGCACCAGACATCGTTAAAGAAAAAGACGAGACTCTCCTCTACCTCCTCGTGCACGATCGCTTTTGACATGTAAAACCTTTTGGATCCGCCATCACTTCTGCTGGAGATTTCTGAGAAATGGTTTCGAGCCTCCCCGCCGGCCCCCTGCTTCTCAAAGCGTCTCTATCCTCAACATGGACAGGTTCGATTTTTGAGAGGTTGTGAGAGAATTAATTTCTCCTCCGTCTCTCTCTCTCTCTCTCTCTCTCTCTCTCTCTCTCTCTCTCTCTCTCTCTCTCGTCAGGGGATAAAGAGAAATGACGAATTGGTAGTTGTATCAGTAAATGGGACTATGTATGCGTAGTCAGAGAGAAAAATATAGAAATGTGGAGAAATGAACAAGGGCCTGGTGACAAGGAAGAGGAGGAGGTGAAGGAAGACGAGGTGGAGGAAAGGAAGAATTATGGAGTGGAATTTCATCAGTGTTTATGAGTGACGTGTCATCATAGCCGCCCTCATAGCCCTCATGAACAGTTAACTGTCAGGATGGAAAATCTCCTCTTCCTCCCCACACACGAGTCTCCCGCTGCTGCTGCTGCTTCCTTCACACTTTCTTCCTTCGCGTCTACTTCCTCATACTTCATTTTCTCGCATTGGCTATCCTGTTGCTCCTGGTAATGCTATTTCTCTCAAACTTCTCTCTCACGCTTGATTCCCCATCATCCTTATTCCTCTATCCTCTCTCTTTATGTGTCAAGTATCACTTCATTCATCTCTCCCCACTATATGCGACACGGCACTTCCTATGATTTTTTGCAAAAAATTATATATATACCACATAAAATGTTCTCTGTAAACCTTCCCAGAGTAAACATGAAATTCTACACAAGTACTTGAGAAATTTAGAGGAAATGCACACACACACACACACACACACACACACACACACACACACACACACACAGTTAAGTCTGTGTTAAGCAGGATTACGGGCCATCAACAATAGCCAGGGGTCCTTTGAAGACCAGGGTGTTGGGTTGAGCTGGTCTGGATGTGACTGGTGTTCACACACACACAAAGGTCTGTCAAGACCCTGTTGTTAGTCTAGCCCGGGCTGACACATACACACACACACACACACACACACACACACACACTGTAGCCTGGTAGAGGCGGATCTTCAGGAGGGCTTCTACTGGAACTGAACGTTGTTCTTGAAGACTTATTCTTTTGTGTCGTCGCTTTAGACAAGAAGCATTGGTTTAAGCACATCTTGTGTGTGTTTTATCTGGTATGTAGTGTGAGTCTTTTAGGTGCTTTTGGGTTTGTGTATATGACAGTGGATCTGTTTATGTATGGTCATATTTGCAATTTTGTCTTAATTCATACATCAATTCATACTTTTGAGCGAATGTGTCTTTATTTCTTTATTTGTGTATGTATGTATGTATGTGTGTTTGCGCGCCGCTGTACACATTCCAAGAGATTTAGAGGCTCGAATAATGGGCTTCAGGGTTATAGGTTCTCCGTTTACAATACTGGTCTTGGGTCATAGTAAACGTTTTCTAGTTTTGGTGGACCACACATGGATGACCTGGCGGAGGATGGTGTCCTTAGTAGTGATCAAGAAACTTGTCTTACCTCGCCTCGCATTATGGGAGTCGTTCCGACTGCGTTTGAAGCAGAAGATTCGAACCTCTGGTCGTGTCTCGCCCTCCTTGGGATTTTTTCTCTCCGTCGCGAGACACGACGAGGACGACAGTCGAGACCTAGACGAGAACGTAAGATTCCCCGGACGCTGTTCCTTCGTGGGGGAAAGAAAGAGAGAGATGGGAACAAATGAATCACACAAGGCAGCGTTTCCTGCAGACATCTGGAGGGAACTAATTAATGACGCGAGAGGATGACGTCCTCCTCCAAGTTAATTATAAACTGTAAATAACCTTCCTTTCTTTGGTTATGTTCTCTCTCCAGATTATAGGAAAATATAATATTATATATATATATATATATATATATATATATATATATATATATATATATAGTGTGTATGTGTGCCAATTTGTAAAGTATGTTCTCTAAGACACTTGTTATTGAAGACCAGAGCATACGTAGCATTAATCATCTCCCTGGTTGTATGCTTCATACTTATCTCTGTTCCTTAAATCTCATGACAGAAAGCGAAAGTCAACCGCAAAGTCATTTTCTATCTCATATTTACACAGCAATAGAAAGATAGTATTGTACTGCAGTATATCAGAAACCTTTTCCCGTCTTCAGTTGCAAAGATGTCAGCATCTAACCTTCTCTGATGTCTAGTGTCATCATCACAGTGGTATGACCATCAGTAAAGCAAAGGCTGGGGTCTTGTGTTGTGTGAGGCGGACGTAGTAGTAAGCCCGGGACATGCAGCCTTCCTACTGGCTGTGAGATTTGTGTAGCCCGCTCGATCTGGGAGTTGTTGTCTGGCTGTGAAGACTGAGAATAATGCATGGTATGATTCAGGACAGGTCAGGCTTCAGAGCAGGTCAGGCTTCAGGGCAGGTCAGGCTTCCACCGTCATTAACTTCCATTTGTCTTGACTGGGCTTTATGATTTTGTTGTTATTCAGGTCATCTTTGTTTTGATTCTTTGTATGTTGCTGGAGGAGATGCTGTCAAACCTACAATACTGCTTCATCTGGGTATGAATAACTGTACATCACATTGGTCCTCCAGAGTCGGCTGGGGTACTGGCTCATGTCGCTGTTCATTAGGTTGCTGGTCTTGGTGTTCTTATATCAGGTGATCAGCTTAATGCTATCTACTGTCACTGTTAACACATTTGACAGTCTCGCTGATGATCTGACGAAAAATGCAACCATTAACTCTGTAGGCTGAGGACGTGTGTGTGTGTGCGGGAGTGTAGCATACCAATATGGACGATGGATGTTTTTGTTTACGTTGACTGAAACATTACGGCAACTGAAGACCGTCTTGCTCACTAGAGGTCAAACATCACACTGACAAAATATCTTAACACGTCAGTGAACACGTATGTGTTGCAGTTGAGTCTTTCGACATTAAGGGCCAGACTGAGAGGAGCAGCGAGGTGAGTGACCCATTTCGTTTTCCTCTTGTGTCTGATACCGTCTGTCAAGTTGACTTTAAAGATGAATGGTTCAGATTCTCGGTCATGTCAGTCGAGGGAGTGTTGAAAACCTTGTTGGAACCAACCCTTCCCGTGGGAACAAGTGTCTCACCGTGGGAACCAGAGACTCGCGATGAGAATCATTATGAGATACATCATAATCATTATGAGATACATCATCATAATCATTATGAGATACATCATAATCATTATGAGATACATCATAATCATTATGAGATACATCATAATCATTATGAGATACATCATCATAATCATTATGAGATACATCATAATCATTATGAGATACATCATAATCATTATGAGATACATCATAATCATTATGAGATACATCATAATCATTATGAGATACATCATAATCATTATGAGATACATCATAATCATTATGAGATACATCATCATAATCATTATGAGATACATCATAATCATTATGAGATACATCATAATCATTATGAGATACATCATAATCATTATGAGATACATCATAATCATTATGAGATACATCATAATCATTATGAGATACATCATAATCATTATGAGATACATCATAATCATTATGAGATACATCATAATCATTATGAGATACATCATAATCATTATGAGATACATCATAATCATTATGAGATACATCATAATCATTATGAGATACATTATAATCATTATGAGATACATCATAATCATTATGAGATACATCATAATCATTATGAGATACATCATAATCATTATGAGATACATCATAATCATTATGAGATACATCATAATCATTATGAGATACATCATAATCATTATGAGATACATCATAATCATTATGAGATACATCATAATCATTATGAGATACATCCTGCTCATACTCCTTGGTATTACCGTCTGTTGAACAACATCTGCAGAAACACAAACTCACAGTTTTCAGGACCTTCCCATGAGCTCCTGAAGACGAAAGACCTCACCCCTGATAAAGAGGCCAGACATAATCCCTGGTACGGGCCACGCCCTTATCTTTTAATGAAACTTTTCGTCCATTCGAACAAGTTCTCATTCAACGAAAACGGAACTAAAAGAAGGAAACGAAGACCTGGTAGTGAATCAGTTGCTGAGGAGCAGGACGCCGTTTTCTTTTTGCTTTTGTTTTTTTTTACGTCCTCCAATACAGTGTTCTGGGGGGAGGTGGGGGGGGGGGGACTGATCTGTGGACAGCAGTGGAGGGAAGCAGCGGGAGACTCCTGGGTGGGGAAAGCTATACAGAACTGCCGGCAGCGATACGCCATTCGTCTTATCTTCCTTGGAAATAAGTGAAGAAATTGTATTACAGAAGATAGCGATACTGGAAGAAATGGAAGAGAAAGAAGTGAATGTATGCGAGAGTGTGAGTGTGAGTGTATGCGAGTGTGTGTGTGTGCGTGTGTGTGTGTGGTAATAACGTAAGTGGAGAGTCATCCTTGGCGTCTTTGTATCATCGTCAGTTGACCAAAAGAAGCACAGTCTTGTTGAAGAACTTCTCACTCTAGAGGAGTCCAACATTCCCAGATACTGGACATAACGCAGCCTCGAAGCTGCAGGAAGCCCTGAAGAAAGGGTCGTTAGGGTTATTTGAGATTCGTAAATACTTGTCCTCGTCTCTTTTCTCCCTTTCATTAACCTCTTTGCATTTCAATTAAGACCCGGCCTTGTTGTGGACTTGATTCTCCAGGAATATCTTCGAACTCCGGGCTCTCTGTTTCCCATCATCCAGCTGTTCATGGAACATTCCCTACATTCCATTCCCATCCCTCGCTGGCCAAGGGTCCTGCCACACCTGCCACGTCAGGTGTACTGGACGTTAAAACAAGTTTGAAGCCACGGGTGTGGTGTACATTACTCCCACTGACTTGTACGATAAATCCGAGTATCATGCTCGATACTTTCTCCTCCAGCAGGGGTGTAATGGCAGTATATGTGACGGCTGGGGCCAGTCATGGCGCTCTACGCTGACAGAGATTTCGATTTTGTTAACGATGAAACAGTGGATTAAAAACGCGATAAAGTGATCTGAATCTCCTTTCTCATAGATTCTTTTTTTTTTTTTTTTACCCTCGCTGATGTTTCTCATCATGTGTCATCATCCCTGCAGGAACAGTGTAACTTCCCCCATGTTCCTCACTCGACACTGGGAAGATGTTACGTCTTTCCTCTTTCTTTGAGTACTGTCTCGCACTCAAGATTATCTCCTGTGTATTGTTAATCCTTTATTCTCTTCACCTTTTAATGGCTTGACACTTATCAATGGCCTTTTCTTGGCGACGTTAATGTCACCAGCCTTGAAAGGGCTCCAGTAATAGCTTGAAACACGCTGAAGATCTAGTGACAAAATAGACTAAACCTGTGTTAATGATCTCCAGTAGAAGGACGTCTTTCATACACATTCCTCCTGAACATAGTGTCCACAGAGTTTCCTCTATCTGTACTATGAAGCTCCTCTCCCATCACTATTCAGTCTCTGTTCGAAGCCCATCTCGACCCCATCCCATCATTATCCGATCCTTACTCCCTTCCAATTCCATCTCCCTCCCCAACAACCATCCCTTCCCTCTCCTTGGGTGATATCGATCCCCTCGACCACGAGCAGAGGTGACCTGAAGTGTGGCAGGAGTGTGGAAGGTTGCGAGTGAGAGGTTCAGGGTGTGAAGAGGTCTGGCTGAGGTACAGGGAGATGTGTAAAGTATAAGGGGACCTGGGAGAGTTACAGGGAGAAATATAGAGTGTGAGGAAACCTGGAAAAGTTACAGAGTGTGGTACAGTGTGTGAGGTGTTCCGAAAGAGCTACATTAGGGGGTACAGAGAGTGACGTGCTCAGGGAGAGTTACAGGAAAAGATACAGAGGAAGAGAAGATTGCATTAGGATACTGCCTACTACTTGACCATACAGATAATGGACGATCAGACTATATCTGACCCGATTAGATGAAAGTGTCGAATACTCGAATGATAAGATGAACTGTTATGTTTCGATTTGTGAGATAATATAAAGAAGAACTGATAGTAAGCCGGTGAGGTTAACTTCCTCTGTTACTGACAACAAATAGGAAGAGAAATGAAAAATTACATGTATTGCATCCGGACAGCTGATGATACAATACTTCCTGTTCTCACGGCAGATGAACTTATCATGAAACGGAGATATTCAGCTGTAGTCAGTGTGGTGTTTTACATATGAAACAAACAGGAACATCATCACACTTGATAACTCAACATCTACGAGAGAAATCAGCGATGCATCAGAGATTACAGATAGCAAGATAAGGTCTCTATCTTGGCGTCGTGATGGTGAGCTTACATGAGCTGTGATCAGACTGCAGTGCGCTGATGAAAGTCATACATCACATCACCATTGGTACTGAAAACGTTGGACTCACATTTAACATTTACATGACCTTGTACGATACCTCGCACTTAAGCTAACCCTCCACTGTACAGCCGACCATACAGCTGACCAGTTCGACTCCAAACGTTCGGTACATACGGCAGATTTTAATCTAGTATGTTCAAAATACATAAAAAGAAGAGAATAAAAAAAGAAAACAGTACGCACCAAGTCTTTCCAAGCACAGCCAGTTCGCTGCCCTGGTAAATACTTCATTTCGAAGTTGCCAACGGAAATATTTTTTTCCCCATTTTCCTATTTCTTTTTACCTCCGAAAAAAAAAGGTTCTCACCCAAGAAATCAAAGACACTGCAGGAAGCCGCCCACTAGAAGAAAACTCTATTAATTGGCTTTCACAGAGACTGAGGCACTTACCGAGAGAACATTTTCCGCCACTGGATTTGTTTTTAATGGACTGGGGGTTGGCTGGGTTGCCAGGCTGGAGGGGAAGAAGTGAGACGTTGATGTTGCCAGCTAGGAGAACTACCACGTACTATGGCACTATACACAGTGAGAGCGTGTAATGACCACAGAATAATATTGTAAACCTAGAGCCAGTGTTCAGGTTCTTTTCGGTTGGTGGTTATAACTTAACGTTGATGGCCTTAATGATACCAGAGCGATGTAGACCTCAAGCCCAGACAATAAACCAACCAGCTGCACAATGAAGGTGAACTTAAGGGATGTATTACAGAGCTGCTATGCTCCTGTGATGGTCTTAATACCTTCTTCCATGTGGACCGCACACCTGTCCACTTTGTTTTTGTTCCTAATTTCCCACATTTTCGTTCACTACTTCCTCTCATTAAGAAACATGTCTTCCCTAACAGATATGACCTGACCCATTCTTCATCGCAGGTTCTCCACTTCCTCGAAAATTCTTTAGGTCATTCTTTTTTTTTCCACGTTTTCGTCTTACCTCTTAAGACCTGGGATCGTAACATAAAGATATACATAGCTTCGTATTCCTGGATGGAGTCTAGGCATGTGCTCGCTCGTATGAATGTGCTTCTTCGACTTACGATACATAGAAGTCGTGCACATTAAGGTGGTCAGCAACCAGGCCGCTCAGACACTCCAGCTGGGTTTTCCGGCCCTCCAAATTGGTTCTTATTTCATGCTCTCCTGTGTTCTCTCAGGACACTCATGCTGCAATGAGTTTCACTAAAAGACCCGAGAAGTCTAAATTTCCCAAAGGTATTCAGAAGGATGAGTGCCCAGTCGGATGTAATCTAAGAGAGGATGTAAAGTTCTTGTGCCTTGAGCTAAAGATTAGGTTTTGAAAACAGCGACTCCACGCCTGCGTAATTGTTGACACAAGAGATTATGACGAATATCTTTCTCGTGTTTCCTTTCTTGAAGGATTAGGACAATCTCGTTACTGATGTGTGTGGATTTAAGTTTGCTATTTTGGCCTGGCAGTTGTTGGTAAGGCCATGAGATTGCTGCACATCAGGAGTATAACAGGATGACGGACCTGCTGAAGACAAGGGGCTCCTGCTAGGCTGATTCATGGTGAGTCTTCAACGAGATTCAGACCATCGATGATTCATGGTTTACGAGATGTATTTCGACCCACCTCCGGATACTCAGACGCAGATAATCTATTACATAAACACTGACATCCGGTAAACAATCGATCGATTTTGCTTATAGCTTATGACATGGATTTTGGTCTTGTCAGTAGTAGCCATTAATTGCGAGAACATTCGTATATCCAACAGAGAGTTCCATTTTTGTGCTCTCCATGTTTGACTTCAGATGGGGACTTTCACTTAATGATCTTGAATATCATTACATCAAACAGCGTATATGTATTCATCATTAGTTGGTTGATTGACACTGTATTACCTGGGCTGAGTCCAAGGGTCTATTTCATGCCTCTGTGATCTTCCTAATCTTCGCTTGATCACTGCACTCTCATAAACCCTGGAACACATTCTCTTCTAAATTCTCCAGTTCTTCAACCCCGTCCCTCCAGTCAACACTCCTGGAAATCTTGCCACAGACCTTCTGCCAGAGTCTTCAACTCTTAAAACCAATACCGCCGGTAAACACTCCCAGGAACCCTCCAACAAACTCCTCCTAAAGTCTTCGACTCCCACGGGCCGTCCCCGCAGTCAGCGATCAAGAGACATTCAAAGCTTTATCTCTACCCGCCTCAATCTGGACCCAGATCACTCACAAAGACGTCCTCCAGATCTGGAGGAAAATTGACAAGACTTGGAAGAGGAGAAGCGAGATGATAATGATGATAATGATAATCATACTAATGATCATAGTGATGATAACAGTAATAAGTAAAGGTGAAGTGATATCGACTCTAAACCACTGGATTTAAACTCTTGATAACGTGATGGCCAGATCGTTTCACGTCATTCTTATATATGGGATCTCGTGGAGTCCAGCAACTGGTGTACAGTCATCCAGTGGCACAATCGACTCCACGCAGGAGCAGGGAAGTGATGCACTCCTATAAGTTGAAGAGACCCTCGAGAAGGCCGAACTCTCTCCCGCTCGTCGACGAGCCTGTAAAACCTTTCCAAAGGTGACTTATCAGACGGATTTCTATAACAACTGTGTATCCATATATCTATCTATCTATCTATCTATCTATATATATATATATATATATATATATATATATATATATATATATATATATATATATAGAGAGAGAGAGAGAGAGAGAGAGAGAGAGAGAGTGTGAAGACAATCTCTCAGTCATTAAAAAGAAATTATGAAATTTAGGAACATTTTCACCAGCGACAGCTTTCACTTGGTCCCTTCATTATCATCTCACCAAAGCGAACAAAACTTGATACATTTGTTCTTCAGATTTAACAGTGAATCATTGCTGTTATGTGCAATGATTCAGTCTTCAGGCAGATAGAGTTTTTTTCAGGCTCAGTGTCTATGTAATGGATCTGTTTGTCTGTCTGTCTGTCTTTGCCTCCCTGTTCATTCACTTCACTCCATCCATCAATGGCCCTATATAACTCCTTCACTAAAATTCCATCACCATACTTCCATCATCTCGGTTTCATAGCATGAGTTCCATTAGCAAGATTCCCTAGCCAAAATCCCTTGCCATAACTCCGTCATCCCAGTACCTTCACCACCATTCCAATACAGGAACTCCCTCACCACAGATCCATCATCAGAATTCTATCACCACACTTCCATCACTTCAGCTTCCTCAGCACATTTCGCTCATCACAATTCCATCACAACCATTCCATCACCCGACTCTCAGCACCACAGTTCCTTCAGAAGGCAGCAGCAGTTTCTTCATAATGGAGCACCAATATAGCCACCACTTGCCTGTATGTTCGCCGGCACACAGCTCGCCCCACCACACCACCGAAAACAATAGCCGAGTCGTAGGCGTGTAGTGAGGCTGATGGCACACCAACTGACTGGAATATTGAATTTCTGGAAAGTGGATGTTGTCTTCCAGGCCAGCCTTTCCAGCCCAGCCCTCAGGGTGGGGTTGGTGGGCTGGCACAGCCAACAGGTTATACTGTAGACCCTAGTGATCAGCTAAACCCTCAAGTTGGAATACTGGACCAGTGTATGTGGGTTACCAGGTCGTTTGCATATATATATATATATATATATATATATATATATATATATATATATATATATATATATATATATATATATATATATATATATATCGAGTGTTAATGCAACATGACAGTTTCGCTTGTCATTTCCAATAACTGTCTGGCCGTTTGAGTGATATATGTTCCAGACACTTACCTCGACCCTCCAAGCAATTTGCATGCGCGTGCTTGTGACGCCTCCCGCCTGCCGCGCCTGGCAGGACCTGCTTGCACGATACCTGCCTAAACTCCTCTCAGGAATTCCCTCTCCCAGGGAGCAAGGGATCTGGCGCAGCAATCATGGCGGCTTCCACCCAACAATGGAAGAGGAGGAGGTGGGGAGGGAGTTAATGGAGGGCTCCTGCATGATATTGGTGCATGACGGGAAAGACAATCATAAGGAATACCTAATGGCGGTCATAACGACGTGTCCGAAGGTATGACTGTTATATCTACAATGTGGTAGTGCACACAAGATCATCCCTATCTATCATGGCCATGTTACTTACATACCTCTCACTCAATATAAATCTTCTTACAGTTTATCATTTTGTAATTCCCCAGGACTAATCTTAGTGACAAAGACCTGGTGGCCACCTCAGAACCTTTCTAAAGACTTGTCTAGTCCAAGGCTGCGCTACTTTCAGTAGCAGGTAAATGTAGACTCCCTGGGACTGAGAAGTTATTCGAGACAGTACTTTTCACTCTAGCAGGTGGAGCCGATAACACCAGACCCTCATGTATGTACATCCGTCGCTGATATTTTCAGTATATCAATATTGCGAAAAAGTGAGGCAGAAGTGCCCCTCCCCCACTGTGGCCAAACCTTGTCCTTCACTCCAGACAAACGACTCCCGCCATGAGGGATGATGAACTCAAGGTGAGCGAGGGTCAGCAACCATTAGCTCCCTTGTCAGCTCAGGTCGTGTCAGGTCATGTATCTCCTGATGTCACATCTATCCCTCTCATCGATGGAGTGAGCTCAACCCATGTTATCTCGTTGTGTTCCACATATCAGACATAGTTTCTCTGTATTATGGTGGGTCATTTTATGCAACTTGTACAGCTGTGATTTTCTGACTGAGAGAACTACTGTCTGCTTTGTGGCATCCTCTGTGGGGCCTGGCTGTCGGCAGGAGGCTCTGGTTTCAGTACATTCCACACGCCAGCTGGAGACTGGATGTATGAGGATGTATGAATGAGGCCATTTCTCCGTCTGTTCCTGGTGCTTCCTCTTTAACGCAGAAAATGGCGAATATATATATATATATATATATATATATATATATATATATATATATATATATATATATATATATATATATATATATATATCTTTCTTTTCTTTTTTCTTTCATACTATTCGCCATTTCCCGCGTTAGCGAGGTAGCGTTAAGAACAGAGGACTGGGCCTTCGAGGGAATATCCTCACGTGGCCCCCTTCT
The DNA here is from genome assembly GCF_036320965.1 of Panulirus ornatus. Lineage (NCBI taxonomy): Eukaryota > Metazoa > Arthropoda > Malacostraca > Decapoda > Palinuridae > Panulirus > Panulirus ornatus. The sequence continues at coordinate 2,617,402 of NC_092236.1, read as the reverse complement.
CTGTTCCTTCTTTTGGAAAATTAAAAAAAAAAAAAAAAAATGAGAGGGGAGGATTTCCAGCCCCCCGCTCCCTCCCCTTTTAGTCGCCTTGTACGACACGCAGGGAATACGTGGGAAGTATTCTTTCTCCCCTATCCCCAGGGATAATATATATATATATATTATCACTAACATAAACTATCTGAATATATATATATATATATATATATATATATATATATATATATATATATATATATATATATATATATATATATATATATATATTCAGATAGTTTATGTTAGTGATAAAATTCCAATGCTCTGGTGTTTCCATATACTTGTAAACTTAAAGGTATCTACGCTTAACATATTCAACCATAAACATTTTTGGAGTTTAAAAAACTTGCTAATAACATTCGCTTTACGTCCGTATGAAGGAAAGAACTTTAATTTTGAAAAAGGAATTGTTCTGGGCTCCAAAGGCTTCTTAATTTACATATAAATGATCAATTAACCAGAGAACGAAGAATCCAATCTTACCTCTTCGCCTATTAGTCGAACAGGCCTAATTGCTTTTCACCGAGTTGCCGCCATTAATTCTGGAATTCTGTACATTCAAGATGTAAATTAATTTGGATAATGATGCTGTAGGCGTATGCAAATTAGCATCACCGAGAGGGAAGCCCTTCACATTGAGTTAACTCGGTATCTGGTGATGCTATACATAGATTGTTGATGTTGCTGGGGTTACCGTATGTTTACGAAGGAGGTAGTATTGTAGTGGGGGACATGTATGGGAGGGTCAGGTGAGTTAGAAATGAGCTTATGCTGATGCGATGTGTTGATGACTCCTAAGTATAACAACATTAATTCAGCTCCACCATACTATAACTATAGATCCATGCAAACTCAACCACAACAAACCACATCACAACCACACAACCATGGCACCACAACACAACCTGAACATAACCCTGGTTGTAAAGTCTCTGGTGGTGGAGAGATGGTTAAGACTTTATTATTCTATATATATAAACAAGACCTGTTCAGCTCAACCACAGATGGTGTTGGCCTCAGCTGGTGTCGGCCTTAGCCGGCCTTGGCCTAACCAGCTGCGAGTGGCAAATCCATTCATGGTTGTGGGGGAGGGAAGGCGGAGGGGAGGATTTAGAGGGGGGGGGTGTAGGCAGGCTGCCGATGGGCGGTTGGCCAAAAAGGGTTAGAGTGGGAACCTGGCCATCACTCTTCTAAGGTGCAATTTGGCTAGAGAAGTGTACACACATCTAGTTAAGAACTGTACACACATCCAAATATCATTATCAAATCTCAAAAAAATGAATGAAATTTTCCATTAAGTAATGATTTCTTTTTTATATATTTGTCTTTTCTTTGGTGATAAGACATGATTTACATGCTATCCTCTAAATTTACGGGATATTGTCCTGTACATATGCAGGCTTTGATCCTGAATTTACATACTGGGGACCCAGATATGCAGGTTAGTGTCCTGAGTTTACATACTTGGGTCTTAAATGTACAGAATGAGGTCCTAAATTTACAAGTTCATGTTTTGAATTTACTGCTTATTGTAGATCTCCGTGCTCAAGTTCTGAATATTCAGGCTCATTGTAACCATTTCCTTAATCATAGGTTATTCCCATCTCAGTCAAGATCACCAGCAGCTGGACTTAGGACTTCATCTTCCGTAGATCTGGTTAATTCTGGAGTCATGATCTGGTTAATTCTGGAGTCATGATCTGGTTAATTCTGGAGTCATGATCCGGTTAATTCTGGAGTCATGATCTGGTTAATTCTGGAGTCATGATCTGGTTAATTCTGGAGTCATGATCTGGTTAATTCTGGAGTCATGATCCGGTTAATTCTGGAGTCATGATCTGGTTAATTCTGGAGTCATGATCTGGTTAATTCTGGAGTCATGATCTGGTTAATTCTGGAGTCATGATCCGGTTAATTCTGGAGTCATGATCCGGTTAATTCTGGAGTCATGATCTGGTTAATTCTGGAGTCATGATTCAATTTGTGGAGAGAGAGTGAGTCTCCTCCCAGAGGAACCTGTCACCTCCTCTGATGACGCCGATCTTCCTTGTGTTTCCACGATGGACAATGTTCAGGAGGATTACATGTCGTCATCAAATATTTCCACTGTAAGATTGTCAGAAAAAGTTGTATGCTTTTACGCACCTTCACTTGGAACTCAGCGATTAAACTTATCAAAAAGTGTTTAATAAAAAGTCAGACATAAACTTGGAGTCCATCTAAACTACTTTTGATGTCATACTCCGGTTGGAAATACATCAAAATCACTCATACTCTTAACTACCTGCCATCATTTCTACTCCCTCCAAATTTTCTGCGAGACTCGAGGCCCTTCCTCTGCTCTTCCGAGACAATGTAAATACCAACCACAACTCAGATATGCAAACTTCCTTTTCAGCCCCAAGTTGAGCAGGTTCACTTCCTGACTCAGCCAAGATAATCTACATACATTCCAAACTTTCAAAGTTGATCGTAGTCGATTAAAACTAGTCCAAGGTAATCCAAGTTTATTCAAAGTTCGCTCAGGGAGTTCCAAACCAGCGTCATCCAACCTACAGGTCGACTATGGTGAGGTAGGCTTGCCACACGGCTACCCAGGATCTGTGTATCACCAAATTTCTGTTCGTGATTTACGTTAGGGAAGCGAAGCTCACTGGAGGTGGATATTGGCTGGAAACTGTTATGATTTATCTCACGCTTTATTGATTTCAGTTTGTAAATCTCTTGGCTATAAGGATTCGATCCTAGATCATGTCGATACGAGCTTTGTGTGTGATGGTGTGATCTCTGACTTACTCCTCAAGACACTTATAACCCCATACACATAACCACACACACGCGAGCGCGTGCTCCTTTCTATATAACCAAGCGAAACTCAACGTGATATCATCTGAGCTGAGTCATATATTTTTTCTAAACATGTCGTCCTCTCTGTACGTGACGTAGCCAAGGTTAGGGCTGTCAGTTGCCCATGCCGTCTCACTTACTATGAAAAAAAGAACTATCACCCACCATCGCAAGAATCCTGTGACAGTGTTACCGTCGTGATCTGTTACAAGAACAGCCAGTAGCACAACGACCCAACACGCTCGAACGGTAAAGTCAAGAGGCGTTGTCTTCTAGTGACCCTTGTCATGTGAAATGCTGGGTCACGGAGGCCCGAAGGGACGCAGGTCTTCACACAGGAAGGAACATGTCCAGAATATTGATGACCTTGTTTGGAAGACATTCACCGCTGTAGGTGGTGACGCAGCCGTCCCCTGCTGTAGGTGGTGACGCAGCCGTCCCCTGCTGTAGGTGGTGACGCAGCCGTCCCCTGCTGTAGGTGGTGACGCAGCCGTCCCCTGCTGTAGTTGGTGACGCAGCCGTCCCCTGCTGTAGGTGGTGACGCAGCCGTCCCCTGCTGTAGGTGGTGACGCAGCCGTCCTCTGCTGTAGGTGGTGACGCAGTCGTCCCCTGCAGCAACCAGTAGTACCCAGCGACCTGATACAACCATGACCTGACTCGTACATATGATAAAGGAAAGATAACGAGACTCGTGAGGTAGACGAGAATATCACAGACCTCCTCCTCCTCCTCCTCCTCCAATCTCTTTATGATCCTGGAGGAGAGACCCACCCTCTCTCCCGTCGGAGGAAAACATCCTAAACGAATCCTATAAACTGGATACTGAGAGAGCGGCGTCCTCCAGGGCTTCCAGGTGTCTCTTCTGCATGGAGGTTGTCTGGAGACTCGTGGAGAGACAGACATGAGGAAAATGTATATATATGAGGCAGCCTGAAAAAAAAAAAAGTGCATCAAGATTCTGAGCGTGTGTCTCATCAGCAATGCAAAACACCGATATGTCATTATGGGGGTAAATAAAGATTATCAAGTCATAACACATCTCTCTCTCTCTCTCTCTCTCTCTCTCTCTCTCTCTCTCTCTCTCTCTCTCTCTCTCTCTCAGGCAATATTCTTTACTTAGGAACTGTCTTTGATGATAATTTCGTTGGGAGGAGTTTAATATTCTCGGCATCTTTCATATTAACCCTCATGTTCTCAAGACGATGGCCCCTTCACCTGCTGAGGAAACCAAACACATTACTTCCAGTCCCGTCTGGAAGGTGATATAGTTACCTCCACGCCAAAGTGTACAGTGATATAGTTACCTCCACGCCAAAGTGTACTGTGATATAGTTACCTCCACGCCAAAGTGTACTGTGATATAGTTACCTCCATGCCTATGTAGAGAGTGATACAGCTACCCTTGCGCCAGGGTACAGCGTGATATAGTTATCCCCGTTCCTAAGTAGAACGTGATATAAATACCCATATGCTCGAGTGTAACGTGATATAGTTGCGCCCGAGTATAGCGTGATATAGTTGCCCCCTGCCCGAGTGTAGCGTGATACAGGTAACCCCTGCCCGAGTATAGCGTGATATAGGTAACCCCTGCCTGAGTTATATGTAATTATAGTCAACCTTGAAGCAGATCAGTGATTAGGTGTTTTGTTATATTGTCTGACATACACCAAGCAAGTCGTGACAGACAAACCTGTGTCCTGCACACAATCGCAAACCATTCTAGGTCAAACCAACAACCTGATCCCTTGAGCACAGCATTACAACTCTTGGATACAAACTGACCTTTGACCTGACTTTTAAGGTTCAGGTCATAGGTCAGGTCAGCATAACCAGGAGTTACACAGTCGTTCTCAAGAGAGATTGTCTTGAAATATTGTGGAGTTACTCAACCATATATTTGATGTAATAATTCATGTTACGCACAGACACAAGGACATACCGTGGCGTAACGGTTAGCGTAACTTCATAGGCTCGAATCCTGGTCGTGGCAGCCGGTGTCCACAGCCCACCCAGCTGTTCATCCTCTCCTTTGGGCTGGTCGATTAATGGGTACCTGGTATGAGCTAATGTGTGTGTGTGTGTGTGTGTGTGTGTGTGTGTGTGTGTGTGTCCATACATACACATACATAGGAGCAAAAACATGGTGCATATATGCAAGATTAAGACGACGAGACAACACAAGTGTGAAGTTCTCTCTCCCTAAAATTCAAAACAGTATTACGCACACATACATACACACACACACACACACACACTAGAGTTGGGTCCCCCACGAGTGTAGAACTCCTTCTTCCATATTATACAAGAAGTTAACTACTACACACAGACGGTAGAGAGAAGCAAATAGTCATTTAAGAGAGAGAGAGAGAGAGAGAGAGAGAGAGAGAGAGAGAGAGAGAGAGAGAGAGAGAGAGAGAGAGAGAGAGAGAGACAATACAACAGGGTTGTCAGGGAGGCGAGCGAGTAATGAGGTCAGACGGAGCAGAACATTCGCTGGAGGATGGAGTGATCAGAGGGTCTCGCTCCTCAGCTCACTCCCAGCCAATAATTCCCGCCTGAACCACTACGCTCTTCGATGGAGATTGATTTTCAGGACGAATTTTAGCGATAAATTCTTAGAGGCTTGATGGTCTTCAGGGCTCAGAGGGGCCGGCCTTGGAGGCTCACGGAACCTTAGAGGCTCAGGGGTCTTGGAGGCTCAGGGGTCTTGGAGGCTCAGGGGGGTCTTGAAGGTACAAGAATCTTGGGAGTGTCAGTAATGGATGAGAAAATTGCTAAGGCCTGGGGAAAGATTCTTGGAGATGCTCTTTCTCTTTTTATCATTCTTAAGATCTGTTGTGTGTTACCCACCTCGGACGAGAGGAGGAGGAGACGAAGAATCAATTTGGTAAGAGAACAAAGAAGAGGACAGGAAAAGGGGAGCTTGGAATATGGAAGAATAAAAGGGAAGAGGAAAAGAAAGAACAAGAGAAAAAGACGATGATGACGAGCGAGTAAATGAAGGTATAGGAATGAATGAGAGAGAGAGAGAGAGAGAGAGAGAGAGAGAGAGAGAGAGAGAGAGAGAGAGAGAGAGAGAGAGAATACATATAGAGTTCTGAGATTGAGGACGAGAGATATAGATATTAAGACACCATAGCTACTTCTTAACTGTGTCTTATCATTGAGAGTTCCTCTCTACCTTCAAAAAACATCAGGTCTTATGAATGTAAATGGAGGGTGATCAACCTCTTTTGCATATTTTCCTTGTTATCCTATACATAAATTCCTGCGACCAATATCCTTATCCAAGTTTCCACCGCACCTCTATACATATGGTCCTGCTGGTGACAGAGGGAAGACGACTTTCCAATATCCAGTTTACAGGATCTGTTTAGGACGTGTTCTAGACGTAAACGATTTTTTTCCTTTTTGCCTCAGGATGAAGATGGAGGAGGAGGAGGAGGAGGAGGAAGCCTGCATCACAGCCGCCAGCCTCCTCTCGAATACCGCAGTATGTTTCTTTACTGCACGTTGGAGACAGTTCGGGCTTGGTGACCCCCATCATGCGTCGTCACCACCTGCAGCAGAGGACGGCTGGGGCACCACCTGCAGAAGGGCACAGTTGAGTATATGATTTTGATTTTTTGAAAACTTAGTTACTTGCTGATAGCTGCTGTTGACATCCACACACCTCAAGCCTCGCAGCCTGGCAACAAACATCACCGGACATCAAGCTAAATGGCCGCCAGATAATACATTACAATGTCAAAACACAAGTGACAACACAAATTCATAAACCCCAATACTTTTCTCTACAAAAAATGAATAGGAAACGTTAGTAGGGATTACGTAAATGACAAAACCTATTTTCATAATGCAAACCTCAAAGAAGGACTATAGTCGTTTGATGTAGGAAAACCTTTTCCAGGAAAAATTACACTTGACCCACAAGCTCGTCCTGGCTATAAAAATCCACCTGACCTGGGGTGGAGGCAGTTATGCAAATAAGACACAGTTCCTGGGCTTCGCACTGGGAAGCATATTCCACAGTTCTCAAGATGTCTAAAAATCATGAAGCGTGATGTTCTGCTTTATTTTTTTTTTTTTTTTTTGCTTTGTCGCTGTCTCCCGCGTTTGCGAGGTAGCGCAAGGAAACAGACGAAAGAAATGGCCCAACCCACCCCCATACACATGTATATACATACGTCCACACACGCAAATATACATACCTACACAGCTTTCCATGGTTTACCCCAGACGCTTCACATGCCTTGATTCAATCCACTGACAGCACGTCAGCCCCGGTATACCACATCGCTCCAATTCACTCTATTCCTTGCCCTCCTTTCACCCTCCTGCATGTTCAGACCCCGATCACACAAAATCTTTTTCACTCCATCTTTCCACCTCCAATTTGGTCTGCTTTATATGATTGGAAAAAAAATTATGAAGGAACCTGAGTTCCTTATTCAGATATAAAGATTTTCTCTTCCAAGAAGCCAAGTGTGGTTGGGTGAAAGTTGCAAAACATAAATAATGTACAATCCCCAATAATAGATAGATGTCTGCAACTAGTTTTGTATAGTCACAACATCTGACATAACTTTATCTATCTAACTATTATTTTCTGTCTGTCAGTATATCCACATATATGAATGCCGTCTTGCAAGTAATTTAGACTTAGTGATGTGTTCTGGTGAATATAAGTCGTTTTTTTATGAGGAAATACATTCCTGTGTGTTCTCTCCCTTTCTCTCTTAAGCCATCATTACTGTACATCGAACATTGAATATATTCCTCGCATGTATAGTCAATTCTTAGCTTGTATGTAAATGGATATTATAGATACTGGATGCGCTTCTAAAACTACGCCATAAAAAGTTATTTGAAAAACAACGATTAACAGCCAGAGAAATGTAGAGTCAAACAGCCAAAAAAGACAGGGAGAGAGACAGAAATAAACCAGAAGACTTGTAGGCTCCTCCAACATTTCAATGTAAACATTCTATTTTTGAGTCAGATTTTTCCCATCATGTAGGCTGTTTGAAGGGCGGCCACGGCTCCCCAGCTCGGGGTAATATCGATAAAATAGTTTAGCATTGGCCCGGATTTGTGGGCTGGGGAGCTGGCTTTGTTTTTTCTGTGGAAAGTTTTCAGATATGGGAGAATGCGTCCGAAAGGGTCAGGATTTGCATCAAAATTGGGTAATTCTCTAGTCAGAATATTTGAGTATAATACAAGAGGATTGAGAAGATGGTTGTATTTTCGTAATAGGCAGAGGAAATTACGTCTCTTACGATTTGGTAAGATTAGAGCATTATTAAAGTCATAGAAAGATGATATATATCAGAGTAAGGCGACATTAGACTCAAAGTTAGTGGTATTTGAAAATGAGTAATGGGAATATCTGCGTCACATAAACTACACCTGAGTCTGAGTATGGTGACTTTTCAGTTAAAGTAAAAGATATTCTAGTTCCAGTGGAGTAATGTTAGAGCTGAGTGATGTATGCAAATGACAAGAAAAAAAATCAACTAGACTACATGTACGTAGGTTCATTGACAAAGGCTTCACCTGCAAGACCCTCACCCTCTACCTTGTCTGACCTTCAGACGAAATATATCATCAGCTATTGATCCTGTGCGAGGCTGGAGGTGTCTTCATCACGGTGCTTTGACGGTAACTGAAGCAGAGATTGGTTCTTTGCTGAATTGGGTGGACGGAAAAGTAGCGAACCCAGGAAATGGAGTATTCAATTTAGCTGGGAATTAGATCCTACGCGTTCTATCTATCCTGAGTGGGAGCTGCTGACTGGCTGTGAGAGTAGTGGACGAGTTCACCTGCCCGTTAAAGGCAGGTGAATATTTTCGTATCATGAGGGTTTCCAAGATGATTAGTTTCCTATTGTCATTATTGGTCTTAGGCTTGAACCAAATCCCTGTTCATTTGTTCCAGGAATCAAACATCTGGAAACAAAAGGACGTAATATCTTCCCGGATATCCACACATGTTGATAAATTGTCGAAAAACATTCGTCTGTTTCGTTGTCAGACTCAAACTTGTGAGTCCAGTAAGAAAATTTTGCCTGGCAGGTACAGTCTGGGGTGGATATTACTTTTCTGTTGATCGGTTTTTAGATGTTTAGGAACTCTCTCTCTCTCTCTCTCTCTCTCTCTCTCTCTCTCTCTCTCTCTCTCTCTCTCTCTCTCTCTCTCTCTCTCTCTCTCTCTCTCTCTCGTTCTTCTTCTCCATACTGTCCAGTTCCAGTCTACTTCTATGTATCATCGTGCTTGTCTGTACCACAACTCTCAAACCAGTCTGCGCCAAGCCTGTCAACATAGTCAGCACCACATCTTCCTATCGACCAGTTTCTGGGTTGCAAGTCACAGAAACAGATCAGGTGTCATACAGATAATAAATGAAAACGTAAAGGGTTAAAACAGACAGATGATAGTTAACACCTGTTGTCAAACAGAAAGACGAACATTAACACTTGTCATAAGTCTAAAATAAACGACCATTAACACGTGTCATGAAACAGACAGACAATCATGAACACGTGTCATAAAACAGGCAGACAACCATTAACACGTATCATAAAACAGATAAACCACCATATAACACCCACCATACCTTTCCATAAACCAACAAACCATGAAGTTTTTTTTGTAGCCATTATGACGTATTTGCTCAGACTGTTAATCATTGAAGACAATTACCACAGCTTCACTAGATTACCCAGAGTCTCACCAACGCTAATGAAGGCCGTTTGTTACCTCTTGCTAATTATACGGTGGCAGTTACTGTAGCTTCTCTCATTATTTCCAAACGTTAGTTGGCCTTATTACGCTCACACACACACACACACACACACACACACACACACACACACACACACATATCTACCCATTATGATCAACCAAACAAACCAGACCCTTCTTGTGGTCATCTTTGGCTCTTGCCTTACTTTCAAGATACTTCCTTCCGCCTAAAATAATTACAGAATTCTTACGACGTCATTATGGGCATTGTCAGGTGACTAGAACGTGTTTTGATCGTGTGGAAGCATCACACATGGGTCGGGGTTCGATGCAAAAATTGTCCAATTATATTTTTCGTCCTCACATTGGACGTGGAAGCGGAAGTCTGTGGTTAACATTCCAGGAACTGTGTCGTTCAATTCAATTTACGTATTTTCTTCAGCTCATTTAAATTAGAATCTGAGATGATTAATCAGGGTAATGAATAAGCTAAATGACAGATGATCTGATACGTGTGGAATTCAATAAAGAGATTGATATTTGACACAAACTTGGGTATGTAAACTGAAATATGAAATACAAGTTGTCAAAGAAAAACAGAAAACTAAATCAAACACAAATAATAGATTTAACCCAGAATGTTGTGATCAGTGTTGGTAGTGTAGGGTCGCTAGCGTTACGTCTCGCTGGCTCAAAACTCTACGCATCTAACAGAGTTAAGTCGAAAGCGGTCCGCCTTATAAACTGTCCCAGGCTAACCTCCAAACTTGACCCCCTTGCCCTGCGCCACAGGGTTGGTTCACTTTCCCTCTTCTATAGGTATTACTTTAGTTTTTGCTTCTAAGAGCTGGCTGCTTGTGTGACCCCACCAATAGCTACACCACGCAATACTCGGCAAGCTGCTGCATCACACCATTATTGTGCGGCCATCAGCAAAGTTAGGGTGGGTCGTTTTGACAACTGCTTTTTTCCATACGCGTCGAAGCTTTGGAACTATATTCCTTCTCGCGTCTTTTCCAATAACTATGACCAGGTACATCTCAAAAGACAGGTTTTTCACTTCCTCAGAAATTCGTAAATACTTTCCCTTGTCTTTTCTTTCTCGTTTTCATAATTCTCTCAATATTTCAATTAGGGCCTGGCATTGATGTGGGCTTTTGTCCGTCACTGGAGCGTTGACCATAGAAATAGAATATAGGAAGAGGGTACGTGGGTCTGAATATCATCCGTAACATTATAAGACGATGTTAAATATTACTTGATTATTGATTGTAATTTGACGATGACGACCTTCCGACCATGCCATTTGATGGGCCCGATGGCCAAACAACCAACAACCATTACATATCTCTATCTCTAGGCATCTGTAGACTAGGGGAAGCACAATGAGATATTTTCCATGAATCTTTCAAGTATAGAAACATTTCATTATGTCGTCTTACAATATCTAAAAAATTTGTTTTGACCAAAAGAAGAGTAAGGATACCAAAGTTTTCAAATAATCATATGTTTGCATTTGTCTGTGTGTTTGTTTGTTTGCCCGTGAGTACGTATATGTGTGTGATGTTTGTTTGTGTCTGATTGATTGTGTTTGCGTGTAAGATGTCTGTCTGTCCATTTATATTTCACATTTCTTTCACTTTAGCTCCAAAAATTGAGGTGGAGAAAACTGGATCGGTTTACCTCAGTTTGTGGGTAATAGATGATAAGTATTGTATGACCTCCACACCTAAACTGTACGCCTCATGACTACACATGGCTCTTCCACCTTCCCTGTACACTTGAACCCTACACAAGCTCTGTACTTGGCTTCTCCATATGACCTTTACACCTGATCTTGTTACTTGACTGCTGCACTTGACTTCTACATCTGACCTCTACACCTGAACATATACACCTGGGATCTACACCTGGCCTTTACACATGACTACTACACCTGACCTTTACGCAACATCCACTAGTAATCTCTCATCACACATATGACCTTTCCATTTGAACTCTTCCCCACTCGTCCAATCAGCATCATTTATGCGAGTCACACACACACACACACACACACACACACACACACACACACACACACACACACACACACAAACAAACAAAAATCTATTGAGACAATAAACTTTTTTTTCTGCTGTAAATTGTATACTTTTTAATCGGCAACAGTCGCTATCAAAAGCAGGCTTCGCTAACATTTCTCTGTGAATGATCAGTGTTCAAACTGTGCTCCTCTTTGTTCATGGGGAAAAAATATGTATTGGTAATTAAGATGATTTGTAATGATTGAATTCGTCACCAGATATTTTACTATGATTATAAAAAGAAGTCTTGTGTCCAGCTGTGTTTGCCAAGTGTGTGTGTGTGTGTGTGTGTGTGTGTTTATGAGGGGTGTATTGTGTTCGTGGAGGCTGTGCCAGGGGTGTGCTTGTAAAATTGCCAGCTTGTTACATCGCGAATGAAGACTCAAGCTCAACCAGGTTCTGTTATCGTATTTTGACGAACGAGAATATATTCTACTACGTGGTACTACGTGGTACTACGTGGTACTTAGTATGTGTTAGTAAATTTTGCTTTGTTCAACAGAAAGTAAAAAAGGGTGTCCACAATCATCGTAATTTCCTCTCGCTGACTATTTTTGTAATCATCACAAAAGTATTTATCATATTCTAATTTGTTATTACATTAGATTCTTTTTTTTTATAGAGATAAAGTCCTGTAGGCACTAGTACCATATTGATCACTTAATAAAGTATATATGGCAAACATCAATACATTCTGTGAATAATCTCTTCATCACAGGGAGAAAATCATGAATACAATGAATGGTGTATTGATCGTCGTTATTTTGATAAACAGGAAGTTAATGATGCTGTTGACCTCCGTCCTGACCAGCTGTGGTATGTGAACATATTTGTGATGGTAGTAATGATCTGTGTGATAGTGATGATAGTAGTAATGACCTCTATGATAGTAATCATAGTAGTAATGGCCTCTGTGACAGTGATGATGGAAGTAATGATCACTGTGACAGTGATGATAGTAGTAATGATCACTGTGACAGTGATGATAGTAGTAATGATCACTGTGATAGTGATGATAGTAGTAATGATCACTGTGATAGTGATGATAGTAGTAATGATCACTGTGATAGTGATGATAGTAGTAATGATCACTGTGATAGTGATGATCAACGACAACATGAGACAGTGACGTGAAAATGACGTTTATTCACTTGATTTTGAGCTCGGGGAAACTCAGGGCGACTGTTGGCGGACAGGACTCTGGTTCCACGTCATGTCTACGTCACACACTCGTCCAGAAATTAAATTTTGTGGAAATAAAGAATATCATTAGATTATATTTGAAAATTGGGCGAATCACATATTCAACTGGACAACGGCTGGACCATCAGTTTAACTATTATGTATTCAAGTTATCAATTATTATTCAAACGTATATATTCTTTCCTATATGTGATATATATATATATATATATATATATATATATATATATATATATATATATATATATATATATATATATATATATATATATATATACAACAGCCATTAGTGGAAGCCGTCCATGCTACACACCTTCCTCCATGTACCTATGTTATGTGCAATGGACGTTCAGTCAGTCTGTCATTACAGCCGTTACTTGGCTTACTAACGACGTTACGGGCGTTACTTGATTTACTAACGAGGTTACAGGTGTTACGTTACTTGCTGATAACGACCATTTTCCCGTGACGCTGTTCGATGATGAGAGAGTTACTTAGGGAGATAATCATTTGCATGAAATGATAAGAACTACTGAGGTGGATCTTCGTGTGTGTGTGTGTGTGTGTGTGTGTGTGTGTGTGTGTGTACTAGGGAAAGTATGTACACCTTACGTCGTTCTATACGGGTATTCAGGTGTGGTTGTATATGGGTATATTACATTATGTTATGTATGTAATCAAGGGCTTAATTTTAGGAAATGCCTTGGATTTTTCTTGATTATTTTCAAAAAATAGATTTTCCTCAAAATTTCAACATAGATGCTTTGCCCTCTGCTGAATAAGAATCTGTGGTCAAAACCTTAAAATTCGTGTAATTAGTCGAGTGATTAGCATATTAATATAATTATAATTAATATCAAATATGTAATTAAGCGCTTAATTTTACGAAATGCAGTCTTTTGACTCGATATCCTTAATCCCATATAGAATTGCACTTATACCCAGATTTTCATTAAAATCTGAACAAGTTGAAAATCTGAGCCAAATTTTATCCTAGGCTATAGCCTAGGATTTTTCTTGATTTTTTATTCAAAAAACAGATTTTCCTCAAAATTTCAACATAGATGCTTTTACCTCTGCTGAATAAGAATCTGAGGTCAAAACCTTAAAATTCGTGCAGTTAGTCGACTGAGTAGCATATTAATATAATCATGATTAATCTTAAGTATGTACTTAAGCGCTTAATCTTACGAAATGCAGCCTTATGACTCGATATCCTTAATCACGATATAGAATAACACTTATACCCAGATTTTCATTAAAGTCTGAACAAGTTGAAAATCTGAGCCAAATTTTATCCAAGGCCACACCCTAGGATTTTTCTTGATTTTAGGAAAAAATATTTTCCTCAACAATTTCACCATAGATGCTTTTACCTCTGCTGAATAGGAGTCTGTGGTCAAAAACTTTAAAATTCGTGTAATTATGCCAGTAATCAACATATTAATATAATCATAATTAATATTAAGTATGTAATTAAGCGCTTAATTTTATGAAATGCAATCTTTTGACTCGATATCCTCAATCACCATATAGAATACCACATATTCCCAGATTTTCATTAAAATCTGAACAAGTTGAAAATCTGAGCCAAATTTTAATCTTGGATTTTTCTAGATTTTATTTAAAAAAAATAGATTTTCCTCAAAATTTGAGCATAGATGCTTTAACGTATGTTAAATAAGAATTTGTGGTCAAAACCTTAAAATTCGTGTAATTAGTCGAGTGATTAGCATATTAATATAATTATAATTAATATCAAGTATGTAATTAAGCGCTTAAACTTACGAAAAGCAGTCTTTTGGCTCGATATCCTTAATCAGCATATAGAATTGCACTTATACCCAGATTTTCATAAAAATCTGAAAAATTTGAAAATCAGAGCCAAATATTATCCTAAGCTATAGCCTGGGATTTTTCTTGATTTTTTTCAAAAATAGATTTTCCCCAAAATTTCAGGATATATGCTTTTACCTCAGCTGAATAAGAATCTGTGGTCAAAACCTTAAAATTCGTGCAATTAGTCGACTGATTAGCATATTAATAAAATTATAATTAATATCAAGTATGTAATTAAGCGCTTCATTTTACGAAATGCAGTCTTTTGGCTCGATATCCTTAATAACAATATAGAGTAACACTTATACCCAGATTGTCATTAAAATCTGAACAAGTTGAAAATCTAAGCCGAATATTATCTAAGGCCACAGCCTAGGATTTTTCTTGATTTTTATGAAAAAATATTTTCCTCAACAATTTCACCATAGATGCTTTTCCCTCTGCTGAATAGGAGTCTGTGGTCAAACCTTTAAAATTCGTGAATTAGTCCAGTAAGTAGCATGTTAATATAATTGTAATAACCAGCATGTAATCAAGCGCATTGATTTTATGAAATGCAGTCTTTTGATTCGATATCCTTAATCACCATATAGAATACCACATATTCCCATATTTTCATTAAAATCTGAACAAGTTGAAAATCTGAGCCAAATTTTTCTTGATTTTTTTTTTTTCAAAAAATAGATTTTCCTCAAAATATCAACATAGATTCTTTAAGCTATGCCAAATAAGAAACTGTGGTCAAAACCTTAAAATTCGTGCAATTAGTCGAGTGATTAGCATATCAATATAATTATAATTAATATCAACTATGTAATTAAGCGCTTAATCTTACGAAATGCAGTCTTTTGGCTCAATATCCTTAATCACCATATAGAATTGCACTTATAACCAGATTTTCACTAAAATCTGAACAAGTTGAAAATCTGAGCCAAATATTATCCCAGGCTATAGCCCGGGATTTTTCTTGATTTTTTTTTGAAAAATAGATTTTCCTCAAAATTTCAGCATAGATGCTTTTACCTCCGCTGAATAAGAATCTGTGAGCAAAACCTTAAAATTCGTGCAATTAGTCGACTGATTAGCCTATCAATATAATTATAATTAATATCAAGTATGTAATCAAGCGCTTAATTTTACGAAATGCAGTCTTTAGACTCGATATCCTTAATCACCATAGAGAATTGCACTTATACCCAGATTTTCATTAAAATCTGAACAAGTTGAAAATCTCAGCCAAATTTTATCCCAGGCCTGGGATTTTTCTTGATTTTTTTCAAAAAATAGATTTTCCTCAAAATTTCAATATAGACGCTTTTACCTCTGCTGAATCAGAATCTGTGGTCAGAACTTTAAAATTCGTGCAATTAGTCGACTGATTAGCATATCAATATAATTATAATCAATATCAAGTATGTAATTAAGCGCTTAATTTTACGAAATGCAGTCTTTAGACTCGATATCCTTAATCACCATATAGAATTGCACTTACACCTAGATTTTCTTTAAAATCTGAACAAGTTGAAAATCTGAGCCAAATTTTATCCTCGGCTACAGCCGTGTATTTTTATTGATTTTTTTCAAAAAAAAAATTTTCCTTAAAGTTTCAGCATAGATGCTTTTACCTCTGCTGAATAAGAATCTGTGGTCAAAACCTTAAAATTCTTGCAATTAGTCGACTGATTAGCATATTAATATAATTATGATTAATATCAAGCATGTGATTAAGCGCTTAATTTTACGAAATGCAGTCTTTAGACTCGATATCCTTAATCACCATATAGAATTGCACTTATACCCAGATTTTCATTAGAATCTGAACAAGTTGAAATTCGAGCCAAATATTATAAAAGGCCACAGCCTTGCAATTTTCTTGATTTTAGGAAAAAGTATTTTCATCAACAATTTCAACATGGATGCTTTTACCTCTGCTGAATAGGAGTCTGTGGTCATACACTTTAAAATTCGTGTAATTAGTCCAGTAATCAACATACTAATATAATTATGATTGATATTAAGTATGTAATTAAGCGCTTAATTTTACGAAATGCAGTCTTTTGACTCGATATCCTGAATCACCATATAGAATTGCACTTATACCCAGATTTTCATTGATATCTGAACAAGTTGAAAATCTGAGTCAAATTTTATCCTATGGTATAGCCTAGGATTTTTCTTGATTTTTTTTCAATATATAGATTTTCCTCAAAATTTCAGCATAGATGCTTTTACCTATGCTAAATAAGAATCTGTGGTCAAAACCTTAAAATTCGTGCAATTAGTCGACGGATTAGCATATCAATATAATTATAATTAATATCAACTATGTAATTAAGCGCTTAATTTTACGAAATGCAGTCTTTAGATTAGATAACCTTAATCACCATATAGAATTGCACTTATACCCAGATTTTCATTAAAATCTGAAAAAGTTGAAAATCTGAGCCAAATTTTGTCCTGGTATTTTTATTGATTTTTTTCAAAAAATAGATTTTCTTCAAAGTTTCAGCATAGATGCTTTTACCTCTGCTGAATAAGAATCTGTGGTCAAAACCTTAAAATTCGTGAAATTAGTCGAGTGATTAGCATATTAATATAATTATAATTAATATCAAGCATGTAATTAAGCGCTTAACTTTACGAAATGCAGTCTTTAGACTCTATATCCTTAATCACCATATAGAATTGCAGTTATACCCAAATTTTCATTAAAGGCTGAAAAAGTTGAAAATGTGAGCCAAATTTTATCCTAGGCTATAGCCAGGGATTTCTCTCGATTTTTTTTTTCAAAAAATAGATTTTCCTCAAAATTTCAACATAGATGCTTTTACCTCTGATGAATAAGAATCTGTGGTCAAAACCTTAAAATTCGTGCAATTAGTCGACTGATTAGCATATCAATATAATTATAATCAATATCAAGTATGTAATTAAGACTTAATTTTACGAAATGCAGTCTTTAGACTCGATATCCTTAATCACCATATAGAATTGCACTTATACCCAGATTTTCATTAAAATTTGAGCAAGTTGAAAATCTGAGCCAAATTTTATCCTAGGCTATAGCCTGGTATTTTTATTGATTTTTTTCAAAAAACAGATTTTCCTCAAAGTTTCAGCATAGATGCTTTTACCTCCTCTGAATAAGAATCTGTGGTCAAAACCTTAAAATTCGTGCAATTAGTCGACTGATTAGCATATTAATATAATTATAATTAATATCAAGCATGTAATTAAGCGCTTAATTTTCCGAAATTCAGTCTTTAGACTCGATATCCTTAATCACCATATAGAATTGCACTTATACCCAGATTTCCATTTAAATCTGAAAAGTTGAAAATCTGATCCAAATTTTATCCTAGGCTATAGCCTTGGATTTTTCTTGATGTTTTTCAAAAAATAGATTTTCCTCAAAATTTCAACATAGATGCTTTTATCTCTGCTGAATAAGAATATGTGGTCAAAACCTTAAAATTCGTGCAGTTAGTCGACTGCGTAGCATATTAATATAATCATGATTAATTTTAAGTATGTACTTAAGCGCTTAATCTTACGAAATGCAGCATTTTGACTCGATATCCTAAATCACGATATAGAATAACAATTATATCGAGATTTCCATTAAAGTGTGAACAAGTTGAAAATCTGAGCCAAATGTTATCCCAGGCCACACCCTAGGATTTTTCTTGATTTTAGGAAAAAATATTTTTCTCAACAATTTCACCATAGATGCTTTTACCTCTGCTGAATAGGAGTCTGGGGTCAAAAACTTTAAAATTCGTGTAATTATTCCAGTAATCAACATATCAATATAATCATAATTAAAATTAAGTATGTAATTAAGCGCTTAATTTTATGAAATGCAGTCTTTTGACTCGATATCTTTAATCACCATATAGAATACCACATATTCCCAGATATTCATTAAAATCTGAACAAGTTGAAAATCTGAGCCAAATTTTATCCTAGGCTATAGCCTAGGATTTTTCTAGATTTTCTTTCACAAAAATAGATTTTCCTCAAAATTTTAACATAGATGCTTTAACGTATGTTGAATAAGAATTTGTGGTCAAAACCTTAATATTCGTGTAATTAGTCGAGTGATTAGCATATTAATATAATTATAATTAATATGAAGTATGTAATTAAGCGCTTAAACTTACGAAAAGCAGTCTTTTGGCTCGATATCCTTAATCAGGATATAGAATTGCACTTATACAAAGATTTTCATAAAAATTTGAACAATTTGAAAATCTGAGCCAAATATTATCCTCGGCTAAAGCCAGGGATATTTCTTGATTTTTTCAAAAATAGATTTTCCTCAAAATTTCAGCATAGATGATTTTACCTCTGCTGAATAAGAATCTGTGGTCAAAACCTTAAAATTCGTGCAATTAATCGATTGATTAGCATATCAATATAATTATAATCAATATCAAGTATGTAATTAAGCGCTTAATTTTACGAAATTCAGTCTTTATACTCGATATCCTTAATCACCATATAGATTTGCACTTATACCCAGATTTTCCTTAAAATCTGAACAAGTTGAAAATCTGAGCCAAATTTTATTCTAGGCTATAGCCTTGGATTTTTCTTGATTTTTTTCAAAAAATAGATTTTCCTCAAAATTATAGCATAAATGCTTTTACCTATGCTGAATAAGAATCTTTGGTCAAAACCTTAAAATTCGTGCAATTAGTCGACTGATAGGCATATTAATATAATTATAATTAATATCAAGCATGTAATTAAGCGCTTAAATTTACGAAATGCAGTCTTTAGACTCGATATCCTTAATCACCATATAAAATTGCACTTATACCCAGATATTCATTAAAGTCTGAACAAGTTGAAAATCTGAGCCAAATTTTATCGTAGGCTATAGCCTTGGATTTTTCTTGATTTTTTTCAAAAAATAGATTTTCCTCAAAATTTCAACATAGATGCTTTTACCTCTGCTGAATAAGAGTCTGTGGTCAAAACCTTAAAATTCGTGCAATTAGTCGACTGATTAGCATACCAATATTATTATAATCAATATCAAGTATGTAATTAAGACTTAATTTTACGAAATGCAGTCTTTAGACTCGATATCCTTAATCACCATATAGAATTGCACTTATACCCACATTTTCATTAAAATCTGAACAAGTTGAAAATCTGAACCAAATTTTATCCTAGGTATTTTTAGATTTTTAGATTTTTAGATTTTTTTCAAAAAATAGATTTTCCTCAAAATTTCAGCATAGATGCTTTTACCTCTGCCGAATAACAATCTGTGGTCAAAACCTTAAATTTCGTGTAATTAGTCGAGTGATTAGCATATTGATATAATTATAATTAATATCAAGTATGGAATTAAGTGAATGATTTTACAAAATGCAGTCTTTTGACTCGATATCCTTAATCACCATATAGAATTGCAATTATACCCAGATTTCCATTAAAATCTGAACAAGTTGAAAATCTGAGCCAAATTTTATCCTAGGTTATAGCCTGGGATTTTTTTTGATTTTTTTCAAGATATAGATTTTCCTCAAAATTTCACCATAAATGCTTTTACCTCTGCTGAATAAGAATCTGTGGTCAAAACCTTAAAATTCGTGTAATTAGTCGAGTGATTAGCATATTAACATAATTGTAATTAATATCAAGTATGTAATTAAGTGCTTAATTTTACGAAATTCAGTCTTTAGACTCGATATCCTTAATCACCATATAGAATTGCACTTATACCCAGATTTTCATTAAAATCTGAACAAGTTGAAAATCTGAGCCAAATTTTATCCTAGGCTATAGCCTGGGATTTTTCTTGATTTTTTTCAAGAATAGATTTTCCTCAAAATTTCAACATAGATGCTTTTACCTCTGCTGAATAAGAATCTGTGGTCAAAACCTTAAAATTCGTGCAATTAGTCGACTGATTAGCATATTAATATAATTATAATTAATATCAAGTATGTAATTAAGCGCTTAATTTTACGAAATGCAGTCTTTAGACTCGATATCCTTAATCACCATATAGAATTGCACTTATACCCAGATTTTCATTAAAATCTGAACAAGTTGAAAATCTGAGCCAAATTTTATCCTAGGCTATAGCCTGGGATTTTTCTTGATTTTTTTCAAAAAATAGATTTTCCTCAAAATTTCAACATAGATGCTTTTACCTCTGCTGAATAAGAATCTGTGGTGAAAACCTTAAAATCCGTGCAATTAGTCGACTGATTAGCATATCAATATAATTATGATCAATATCAAGTATGTAATTAAGCGCTTAATTTTACGAAATGCAGTCTTTAGACTCGATATCCTTAATCACCATATAGAATTGCACTTATACCCAGATTTTCATTAAAATCTGAACAAGTTGAAAATCTGAGCCAAATTTTATCCTAGGCTATAGCCTTGGATTTTTCTTGATTTTTTTCAAAAAATAGATTTTCCTCAAAATGTCAACATAGATGCTTTTACCTCTGCTGAATAAGAATATGTGGTGAAAACCTTAAAATTCGTGCAATTAGTCGACTGAGTAGGATATTAATATAATCATGATTAATTTTAAGTATGTACTTAAGCGCTTAATCTTACGAAATGCAGCATTTTGACACGATATCCTTAATCACGATATAGAATAACAATTATACCCAGATTTTCATTAAAGTCTGAACAAGTTGAAAATCTGAGCCAAATATTATCCCAGGCCACACCCTAGGATTTTTCTTGATTATAGGAAAAAATATTTTTCTCAACAATTTCACCATAGATGCTTTTACCTCTGCTGAATAGGAG
Source organism: Panulirus ornatus (assembly GCF_036320965.1). Lineage (NCBI taxonomy): Eukaryota > Metazoa > Arthropoda > Malacostraca > Decapoda > Palinuridae > Panulirus > Panulirus ornatus. The sequence continues at coordinate 2,595,852 of NC_092236.1, read as the reverse complement.
TCTGTGGTCAAAAACTTTAAAATTCGTGTAATTATTCCAGTAATCAACATATTAATATAATCATAATTAAAATTAACTATGTAATTAAGCGCTTAATTTTATGAAATGCAGTCTTTTTACTCGATATCCTTAATTACCATATAGAATACCACATATTCGCAGATTTTCATTAAAATCTGAACAAGTTGAAAATCTGAGCCAAATTTTATCCTAGGCTATAGCCTAGGATTTTTCTAAATTTTATTTCAAAAAAATAGATTTTCCTCAAAATTTGAACATAGATGCTTTAACGTATGCTAAATAAGAATTTGTGGTCAAAACCTTAAAATTCGTGTAATTAGTCGAGTGATTAGCATATTGATATAATTATAATTAATATGAAGTATGTAATTAAGCGCTTAAACTTACGAAAAGCAGTCTTTTGGCTCGATATCCTTAATCAGGATATAGAATTGCACTTATACAAAGATTTTCATAAAAATCTGAACAATTTGAAAATCTGAGCCAAATATTATCCTAGGCTATAGCCTGGGATTTTTCTTGATTTTTTCAAAAATAGATTTTCCTCAAAATTTCAGCATAGATGATTTTACCTCTGCTGAATAAGAATCTGTGGTCAAAACCTTAAAATTCGTGCAATTAATCGATTGATTAGCATATCAATATAATTATAATCAATATCAAGTATGTAATTAAGCGCTTAATTTTACGAAATGCAGTCTTTAGACTCGATATCCTTAATCACTATATAGAATTGCACTTATACCCAGATTTTCCTTAAAATCTGAACAAGTTGAAAATCTTAGCCAAATTTTATCCTAGGCTATAGCCTTGGATTTTTCTTGATTTTTTTCAAAAAATAGATTTTCCTCAAAATTTTAGCATAGATGCTTTTACCTCTGCTGAATAAGAATCTGTGGTCAAAACCTTAAAATTCGTGCAATTAGTCGACTGATTAGCATATTAATATAATTATAATTAATATCAAGCATGTAATTAAGCGCTTAATTTTACGAAATGCAGTCTTTAGACTCGATATCCTTAATCACCATATAGAATTGCACTTATACCCAGATTTTCATTAAAATCTGAACAAGTTGAAAATCTGAGCCAAATTTAAGTTCCTATAGTATGGTGTTCTGCTGTTCAGTTGTGGGAGGCAGCCCAGAATAATTGTTCTTTCGAATCGCATAAACCCCAGTAATATTTAAGTTCTAGACTGATAAAAGTTCTTGTGTGTCTAATGAACGAGAAACCTCTCCAGCCATAGTGTCGCTAACTTATCATTTCCGCTTCCTTCCCAGTTCCACTAACTTCCCATTCCGTTAACTTCTCAGTTCCGCTAACTTTCCAGTACCGCTAACTTCATTATTGTGCTAACTTCTCAATTCACACGAGGATTATCATGACGTAATGTACTTAACAGCCAATCGTCTCCATACAAATCGAATTACGATCAGTTATAAACAAAAGAGACTTTATAAGCGAAGTTCAATATCCATAAATCTCTCCTGGAACTGAGGTCCAGCAGGACCAGAAGTGTTCGTCCGGCACTCGAGTCTTCCTCTGACTGTCTTCATCCTGGCCAGAACGATTGTATCTTCGTTTCTATTACCTGCTGCTTCTGTACGGTCTTGCCCATTAGTGTGTACGGCTGGCCTGCTTCCCATTAAGTAAATCACCTTGTCAACACTTCCCGATCTGATCTATCTTCTCTACCTTATTTAACCTCCGCAGTGTAAATAATTTCCTCTCCCTTCACTTTGTGTCGTGCGTACCAAATAGTATCATCTTCACTGGACCCGGTTTTCCATTATCATTTTTCGTCTGTCATACGTCACGCATACCGTCCTCTCCCGTCATCAGCCCAACTTTGCTACATGCCAACTTCCGCTCCCTTAATCATATCTAGTAAAAGTTTTAAGATTTAGATCCACCATATGTGTTAGCGGGCAAGATTATCGACGTCCTCAGGGTCATTGATCCTTTAATGACCCATTAATCTTAATAAAACTGACAGACCCGAGATTAATCGTTACCAGAGTTGGACAACGGCTCAATACGTTTCAAACCGTATCATCAACGGAACTGTTTCATGTCAGAGAAAAAGTGTTAGTTGATCATTACATTACATTCTTAGTAATTAGTGCTTAAGTTATGCGTAAATCATTATCCATATGGAGGATATCAGAAAATTAATCAAAGTTAAGCCGCAGTGATCATATATACAAACGGGAAACAATCACCACATGACACATATAATTTCATAAACATTCAGTCTTACATATGTACAGATACACAGATAGATTTAGATTTGAATAGACAGATGGCTATATTATCTTTGTAGCAACCGATATGGCTCAGGCAGGAACATGTCTTCAACATAACCGTATCGGAGGAGAGATGAAAAGTACAGGAAAAAGAATGAAATTGATCATAACTCCTCAAGTGTGTGTCAACTTGACTCCTGAAGGCGATAACGTTGTGGGAAAAGGGAACGACGACAAGAGGAAGAGAGACAGTAGCAGTAGAGAGATGTAGGTATCACTGCTGTCCACCATGTAGCTCATCTCCCACACACACACACAGGTTGTGTGTGGGAAGCAGTCGCCAGGGATCCAGAGAAACACGCAGGAGAGAGAGGGGCAGCAACTTCTTGGTGGACGGAATGTGATGGTGGAAGACGCGTGATAACGATCAAGTTATTAGGACGGAAGGATTTAAAGCTTTTGATTCCACTGTGGCCAAGGCAGACGAGGAGGAAGAGCCATCCCAGAGTACTTCATACAAGGAGGAGAATTAAATCCTTGTATATATGGAACGGTTGCACACATAAGATAGTATTACCTGCACGTATGCAACAACTCCAACTTTTTAGGACGCAGATGTTGTAGTGTTCAGGATGTGGGGTATCTAGGATAGAGCAGAGGGTTATGCCTAACATTGTATGTCAGCATAGAGTGAATTGTACTGCCTTAAGGTTTCCCTGTGAGAAATGAGTGATTTAGTTAGAGGTACAGAGAGAAATTGACGTTTTTGAATTTCTAAGTTTGACGACGTTGCTGCCTCCCTTACCAGAGGTGCACACACACACACACACACACACACACACACACACACACACACACACACACACACGCACACACACACACACACACACACACACACACACACACACACACACACACACACACACAAACATACGTGATTCCTCTTATGTACGCATGTCCTGCAACGACTCTCCCTCAGAAATTCACTAAGTCAAGCTTAGAGTTAAATCCGTCATTTGCATATAATTAAGCATCTCTGTAATGCATGAACGAGTCACCTGCTGAATATTCATGTTGGTCATCGCCAGCATGTGTTCATGTTGGTCACCCCAGGGAGGGGGGTCAGCTGGGGGAGGTCTGCCGCCAACATACTCAACAACTCCGCGTAAAATCATCAACCATTAGATCCGTCCAGCATGAAGCATTACATCTTAACTTTAGACACGTGGTATCGCAATGTATGGCATGGGTTACGTTGTGGATGTGTTGTAGGTGGACCTGTGGCCCGACCGCCTTCTTCAGGAAAAAATAATCTTCATTTTCAAGTCATCTGCGTGTCTGTAAGGCTGTATGTCTGTCTGTGTGTGTGCGTATCTGAGAATGTCTCCCTATTTGTATACTGATCTGTCTGTTTATCTGTGTGTTTACGTATGACTAGTTGCGTATATTTGTCTTTTCTTCCTGTACAATATCTGATCGTCTGTCTACTCGACATTTGTTCTTGATTTGTCTGTGAGCCGCTCCGTTTTTCTGTATGTTTGATGGAGTCTAATATGAATTTCCTTGCGCACAACGAACATGTTACTTTCTTTGCTCAGAGGTAAGGAGGAAGAACTCAAGGGACAGAGCGACTTTTGGGTATGATGGCCTGGCCTTTGACCTGACTCTTTAGGGTCACGTCAAAGACTAAGCCATCATACCCGAGGATCGTATCCTCGTGCTCAAGGTTTGTACCGTCGTGCCTGGAGTCTTTACTTCGTTCTCGAGGTGATGTACCGTCGTGCTCGAGGGGTCGTACCGTCGTGCTCAAGGGGTCGTACCGTCGAGCTCAAGAATTTAAACTTGGAAACACTGGCTTGTGATGGGTACGACCACGTCCTCAATATCAAACTTTTCTTTAATAAAAATGAGGTTAATCTCCAGTGAGGCCGGCTTAAGGCCGTGAGGCAACCTCGAAAAATGAAGGAATAAAGACAGACGACAGACGGCTTGGTGGAGGAGAGGAAGAGGGAGGAGGTGGATGTTGTTGGAGGACTGTCATCATGGTGGTGGTGGTGCTGGTGGTCTGCTTTGGTGGTGGTGAAGGTGGAAATGTTGTTGGAGGAATATGATGGTAGTGGTGGTGGTGTTGGGAGTGTAGAGAGGCAAATGACAGCCACGTTATAGCATACATTACTCCTCATTTAGTACTAAAGGTGTAGTCAGTTACACTGCCCCAGTCTGGGTGTAGTCAAGTACACTGCCTCAGTTGGGCTAAATTACACGCTAAATACCTCGTAATGATTTTCTGTTACTCTTCCACCTAGACTACTCCTGTGGGTCCCTAACTTTGACCGAAAATACTTTTGCCAAAATTATTGAAGGGTCTTAAGTTTCATAAATTATTCCCGAAGTTGCTGAGGGTTTTACTTCCAAAAGAAAAAATGATTCCCAAAGTTATTGAATGTTGGTGCAAAGTGTCTTTAAAGAAAACGATACTGCAAACGAAGTTGTAATAATTTAGTGAGTGACGTATAGTATAGTATGAGGCCTTACACACACAAACACACACACACACACATACATATATATATATATATATATATATATATATATATATATATATATATATATATATATATATATATATATATATATATATATATATGAATATATATATATATATATATATATATATATATATATATATATATATATATATATATATATATATATATATATATATATATATATATATATATATATCGAAGCACGAAGACACATACACAAACATACAAATATAAACATACACTCTCTCGAGTAAGTCTGTAGAAATAAACAATTTTCATTAAAACATGAAAGATTCATAGCAATCAAAGCTTTCCTTTTTATTTAACAAAACAGAATATGCAGATCAAAACAGCTCAGTGGAACAAACTCTCTGCACGAAAACATGTTTACAAGAATGTTGGATGGCGAATCCTGTAATATCAAATGGAGATTTATTTCAAACAATTTGCTGGATGCAATATATATATATATATATATATATATATATATATATATATATATATATATATATATATATATATATATATATATATATATATATATATACATATATATATATCAGGGTATTTCTTCTCTTTTAGTAGATGAAGAGTTCAAGTGGACGAATGAACAGCAGAGTTTATTTTGCTACAAAGTCATTTCATCTTCTACTATGGCCATCTGCTATGCTACTGTGTCTCCATCTGTATAGTTACTATTAAGACGACTGGTTATCATTACTGCCCTTCATCGGACAAGCTCATTATAGACAATCAGGTTTTCTGTTATATATCCTTTCTATGTACCGTCTTCTACCAGATAACCTCGTCACAGAACGTCAGGTCTTCTCTTATTTCTCATGTGCCACTTGTTCATGTCATCTACATTTCTCATCAGTTCTCTATGATATATATATTTTCTTATATATTTGGGATGCTGACAGTCCTGACACATCATGCCACATAGCGTCACTGCCATGTGTGGAGATGGAAGTGTCATCTAAGCATTTTAGTGATGATAATTTGTCTTAGCATTTTTTGTGACCTTTGACCTCGTAACTTCGCTCACGCCAGATGGATTACGATGATGATTGAGTGTCGTGTCCCGTGGAAACCATCGTTAGGAATGACTTGACGGATAGACTATCGACCATCACTGAATTACCACTTGAGCAGGACCGCCACTTGAGCAGGACCGTTCGATCCTTCAGTACGAAGAATAGGTCATCCTTCCAAGGGTCGTGCCGTCGTAATTGAGGATGTCGCCGTCGTGCTCGAGTCGTAACGTTGTCCTCTGGGCTTACACAATCATGTTCAGGTGTCGGACCCTGGTATTCATCCACCTTATCGTTGTTTTCAAGGGTGACTCCATCTTGATCAAAGGTCGTAGAGTCGTAACCACGGGTCACATTGTTATGTTCGACGGCTGAACTGTCATACTTACTGGTAGTGACGTCGTGCCCAAGCGTCGTACCCTCGTACTCATCGGATTACAAGCACGACTATTGCTGGAACGGAATGAAACTCCAGAATATTGGAATTTCAGATGCGTTGCCCAGGCGAGAGACGTGACTAGTCTCCTGTGACTGAAATGATTCTCCCTCGCTACCTGCTTTACCTCCCTGGCTCCCTGTGTCTGGACCATCTCCATCTCCCTGGCTCCCTGTGTCTGGTCCACTCTCGACGCATTACTCTTGGCTTCAGCAAAATTTGTATCATGACCAACACTAAGGAGGAAAACTGTAAGATTACAGCAATTGTGTATCCACATTCAGTAATCAAAACACAGAACAGAGAACAGTTCTCAAGTATAGTGAAAGTTATTTTCTTTTTCCCGCAATCGAGAGAAACCTTAAGATTTCTATTCGAATAAATACGTAAGAAAATGTCTTAACGCAGAGGATTCACACCCCACTGAACACATATATCTCTCTGGGTCACCTTGGGTTATTCTTGTCCCTAGGGTCAACTAGAGGTCTCACTGAGTCACCCATGAAAACCATTTGCCAACGTGAATCACTTGGAATTGTCTAAAGTCACCCTGGATGGTTCTTTATCGCTACGGCTGTTTTAGGCGGCCACTCTAAATTTTCCTGGGGACTTTTTTTGTTGCCCTGAATCATCTGAGGTCACCTTGGATCACTCCGGTCACGTTGATTTTCCTCGAGTCACGCTAGGTCACTTGACCCTCTTTTCATCTACTATAACCCTACTCCTCCACCCACACTACAGCATTGTTGCCTTAATTGGTCACACTTCAACTCCATCTCATTGACCTGAAAACATTAGCTGAGTGAGGTAATAAGCTGCAGTCTCTCCTCAATCCCCATGCTAATGGACGGTTGGGGGAGGGAGTCTCAGGCCTTATTGTCGTGTAACAAGTCCAGCCTGACGGCCCAGGGCGAGGGCCAGGCCAGAGTGCAGGTTAGTCTTATATTTCCAGACTAAAAGGTACCTATAATGCTCCAGCATACAAGCATGATGATATCCGGACTGAAGGTAAAGAGAAATGAACAGGGATAATGGTGAGCCATTTTGATACAGAAAGTGGACGAGTATTAAGATGAAAACGGACGGTCACAGAAAGATAAGCAAGTGTAAGATAAGGAAACTGTGGCTGATAACGAGAAGTTTCTTGTTACCAGAAGTTTCTTGTTTGTGGCACAGATGGATCACGACAGCTATGACGGAGTCAGTAAGGAAGCTTATGCTGCTCCGTGCCATCCAGCTGAATCATACTGAAAAATAAGTGTTTCTTTTTCCCGTGCATCCAGTCACTTGTGGGCTGTATGGAAAGGCACAATGAGCAGAGAGGGAAACCTCGCTGGCAAGAGATGCAGGGAGCAGGAGATGAATATACGGAATCTGGAGCAGCGAGCAGGGTATCCGGGTTGAGACTGGTGTTGCCGGGTAAACTTGAATCCATTAGATAAATTGACGGCGAAGATGAGATCATGAAAAATACAAAGTGGATCCTGACCGAGGGACGGACGTGAGGCTGGGAGTGAGAGCCGCGAGGATGGTAACGTTGATGATGACCGACAGGGCTGCACCTCCACGGAAGTGTGCCCAGTACTCTTTTTTGAAGAAAAATCTATTTTTTTTTAAAGAATGAGACAATAAGAGGGAGAAAGTGAGAAGTGAGCACCGGGAAAGAACCAAAAGTTCAGAGAAGTTCAGAATTAGCTTCATGCACAACAAATGCTGATGCAAGTATTGCTGAGGAGGAGACATGTGTAGAAACTCTTATATAATCACTGTTTGAAATTATGTTTATTGACATCGATAATTGTAAGATCAGATTTGAGTGAGAGATTGGATGAAAGCCTGCTGGCTGGTGACACAGGAGAGGTTCCTGTCTATATTGACATCGTCAGCAGATGAGGTGGTGTACTTTGTGGCTTCCAGATCTTTTGTGTGTAGCAGGAAAAGGGGACGAGCGAAGGATCCACCTGGACTAACTCACCACTACAAGAATGATACATCAGGATCACAAGATAGTATAGAGGTCATCAAAAGCATTAAGGAAAGCCATGTGAAAGAAGCTTTGCGAGAAGAACCTGATGTTATCAACGATAAAAAAGAGTCTCTCTCTCTCTCTCTCTCTCTCTCTCTCTCTCTCTCTCTCTCACACGTTTACATGTACCCAGTACCCCGGGTTATAACCTCCAAAGACTTTTCATCAACTATTCCACCTCAAAATTTTCTCCTCCTACATCAACAATAGACTCGGAAAATATAAACATTGATATTCTCCCGGTACACTGACGACTCTCGCTCACCTCTCACTGGGTTATGTGTGTGTATGAGAGAGAGAGAGAGAGTCAGCCCCCGCAGGCTGAGGCCGTTTCTTACTTCAACGTAGCGCCGTGTTTAATCATAGACTACGGTAGGCGAGAGCTGGCTGTAGTGCCTGGGTTTGGCCTCTTGAGTGACAGTGTATGTAGCTACAGTCTACAAGAGGCTGTAGTGATGGCTGTACAACCTGAGGTTGAGTTCTTATCGCAATTCAGGTTTATTTACTAAACGAAGTAATGCCCCCGGCATATTGGTGTGGCTAATGTTTACATATTAGGAGGCTCTCTGGTACACTGGTTGAGGACGTAGGTAATCCAACAGAAGCCTCCCCCCCCCTCTCTCTCTCTCTCTCTCTCTCTCTCTCTCTGTGTGTGTGTGTGTGTGTGTGTGTGTGTGTGTGTGTGGTGTTAGTCTTTTCATCTCGTAACTCATGTGGTAGATTTTTGTTCACTTTTGAATAAGTAATAAACTGGATTTAGTATTGATTGGATGTAGTGCCGCTGGTGGCCGCTAGCGGCGCCACTGACTGGTGCATCATAGAGAGAGATAATGATGCATCGCTCTCCTTGAGTGTTATTGTTTGTTACACAAACACACAGACACACATATGCAAGCATACAAAGGAACACATCAAAATACATACTAACAAACAAACACTAGAAACATATAGACACAAATAGACTTAACAGTCAAACACTCTATCTATCTATCTATCTATCTATCCATCTCACGTCTGTTTTCTCTGGGAACTTCCATGAAGGGGGTTGGCCACGGCAAAAGAGTCTCCACTTATCCATGCCCTTTACATGCCTCCCTCACATACACCATTCCACGCATTCTTCCACCATTCCTCTCCCTTCGTACTCTTCCACTCTGTTTCCCCTTGTCACAGGTGGTCTTCTTCTCACACCAACCCCTTTAAATGTACAGTCGTATATTCTCCTTTTAAACTCCCAGTCTTGCAGTCTTTCCACATGCCCAGATCACCTCAAAGTATTATGTTTCGTCCACTCTACCACTCCACAGTTCATTTTCTTTTGCATTTCTTGCCATCCCACATCTCTCGTGCACCCCTTCCTTTCTCTAGTCACACCACATGCTTATCTAGAATAACTCATTTCCACGGCCTGAATTCTTGGCCTCTGTGTCTCATTCCATGTCCATGTTTCGGCTGCATAGGTCAGGGTCGGGAGGAAGAGCTGCCCATCAGTATATTTTTTCTTTTCCCAGTGGAAGCAGGCAATAGGAACACGCTATTACATCTTCCACATCCCTAAGGTTTGATGTTCCTATTGGCTAAGCGATGAGAACAATGATGGTGACAGATGTAACGCAGATCGGAATGTACTATACAATGACTACGATAAAGTATTAGTAGCTATAGGGCGATAGTGTTATCAGATATCATCAGAAACGCCAACACGTAGGGACGTCTGTACATGTCATCGTCATCAATATCAATGTGAGAGAGTCCTCTCAGTCATCATAGAGTTTTACTGAAGAAACTGAAGGCAGAAAGAAAAGAAAGATGACATCTGCTGCGATGCATTGTAATATCTGCCTTACAATTGTAATTGTCTCCAACCCCATCTGTCTGCCTGTAAAGTGATCATCGAAATCTACGTAAAAGGTTTACCGCAGAAACGAAATAGAAAAATGCTTAACCTGACGCCCCGTAAATCCCACGATAAATGTGTAAACAAAGGTACAGAATACAAAGAAGCAATTGCGTGTATCGTCACGAGGTAAACTCTCGGAAATTTAAAGTCGTACGAGCTAGATATAAACGAAGGTTGTGCAGTTGTAGCTGCTGGTGAGGAAGGAGAAACGTAGACAGAAACATCTTTTCTTCCTGCCTGAGGAGGTATACATAGCATAGCCACCGATACAGTCAGTACACAGAGAACACCGGTGCACAGATCTAACAATGAGGTTCAGCCCTTTACGTTACTGAGGTTTTTCAAGCATGTGGTAAAGTCTATTTTCTGAACCAGCTCCTCTGCTGTTCCTCTCCAGTTCTTTCGAATTTAAACCAAATAAAGAAGATACATAACTACATCTCTTTTATCCATTCCTTGCCACTCCCCTCCTACACCAGACTCATCCTTCTGAACATGAGAAAATATAGAACTCCAGAACTTATTATGCAATGCTCTGCTGACCACATTCTTCTGGTTCTAACCCTAGAAACTCCTCCATAATCTCCCAGTTAGCTGTTTAATCCAGTATCAGTCACTCTTGAATGACACTTGCTCAAATTCTAGTCATTTCATGCTGACAAAGCAGCTTCCCTAATCATTGACATCAACGCTTGACCTGATACACCAAAAGAAACACAGCCGTTACTGATGCTAAAATGATGAATAAAACATCTGACCACGAGCAGATGATGAATGTTATTCAATGTTTTCTTATGTATTTCATGATTGTGTTATGTGTGTGTGTGTGTGTGTCTGTATGTATATTTGTGACTGGGTTTGTATGTGTGCTTCTTAGTGGGATTTATGTAAGTGTATCGGTTTCTGTGAGTGTTTCTGTTTCCGATCTCTCTCTCTCTCTCTCTCTCTCTCTCTCTCTCTCTCTCTCTCTCTCTCTCTCTCTCTCTCTCTCTCTCTCTCTCTCTCTCTCTCTCTCTCTCTCTCTCTCTCTCTCTCTCTCTGTGTCCCCTTCATCTCATACCCAACCACCAGCGGATGATAGACACAACACACAGCAGTATACACCGAAGACGTTGTCTTCCCACAAATTGTAATTGGAGTCACATCACGTCCTCAGCAGCAGCAGCAGCGGTGAAATTTTCATCCCACTAAATTATACCTGAGAATTGGCCAAGTTGCTGTGTAATTTGCATGTCGAATGCGCGCGAGTTGATGGAAAATTAGATCTACATTTCTTGCGTGGTTCTTGTGCTCTGTTCCCCGTACTCTGGGGGACTTTGCATCTTGTCTTCACTACCTTGGACTCCGAAGGACTACCTATCTTGTCCTCTATTCCCCAGACTCTGGGGAACCTCCCATCTTGTTCTCTGTTCCCCCGGCTCTGGGGGACTCCCTGCCTGTCTAACACAACAGCCTCACTTTACGTAACTCAGTGATTCCAGTCTTCATTGACACAAGGACTCAATGAACTTAGTCTCACGACGCAAAATCTGATGCGTTCCGGACGCTAGACTCGGACCAGTCTGCAGCTACAGACAAGGAATCTAACCCTGCGCAAACAATGTATGTGATCCCCAGCGACAGACGTTTCTAAGGCAGTCTCAGGGGTCAGATATCCCTTCACTGCTACATAAACAACAGCTCTTGTCTTCATCAAGGTATAAACAATGAGAAAGAGAGATTTGGCCCAACGTTGTTATTGATCTTTTATGGGATAACATTTTAGAAAATAGGATGTGTTTGCAGTGGCCAGCTGGTAGCAGCGATAGTGTTTGCTGAGGGTTCGCTTCCTCCAACTTCATTAATTGTCATGCAAATATATATATATATATATATATATATATATATATATATATATATATATATATACACATACACACACACTGAAGCAGGACGTGTGAAGCGGCCGGGGGGGGAACCATGGAGATGTTTGTGGGATCTATTTGTGGATAGGGGGCTGTGGTTTCGGTGAATTGCACATGACAAGCGGAGAATGGATGTGAGGGACAGCGGCATTTCTTTTTCTGTATCTGTCGCTACGTTGCCGATGCCGAAAACGGCGGACAAGTGTGAAAGATATATATATATATATATATATATATATATATATATATATATATATATATATATATATATATATATATATATATATATATATATATAGGGCAGATATAGGGTGTTTTGGTCGAGGTGGTGTGCAAAGTGAGAGGGTTAGGGAAAATGATTTGGTAAACAGAGAAGAGGTAGTAAAAGCTTTGCGGAAGATGAAAGCCGGCAAGGCAGCAGGTTTGGATGGTATTGCAGTGGAATTTATTAAAAAAGGGGGTGACTGTATTGTTGACTGGTTGGTAAGGTTATTTAATGTATGTATGACTCATGGTGAGGTGCCTGAGGATTGGCGGAATGCGTGCATAGTGCCATTGTACAAAGGCAAAGGGGATAAGAGTGAGTGCTCAAATTACAGAGGTATAAGTTTGTTGAGTATTCCTGGTAAATTATATGGGAGGGTATTGATTGAGAGGGTGAAGGCATGTACAGAGCATCAGATTGGGGAAGAGCAGTGTGGTTTCAGAAGTGGTAGAGGATGTGTGGATCAGGTGTTTGCTTTGAAGAATGTATGTGAGAAATACTTAGAAAAGCAAATGGATTTGTATGTAGCATTTATGGATCTGGAGAAGGCATATGATAGAGTTGATAGAGATGCTCTGTGGAAGGTATTAAGAATATATGGCGTGGGAGGCAAGTTGTTAGAAGCAGTGAAAAGTTTTTATCGAGGATGTAAGGCATGTGTACGTGTAGGAAGAGAGGAAAGTGATTGGTTCTCAGTGAATGTAGGTTTGCGGCAGGGGTGTGTGATGTCTCCATGGTTGTTTAATTTGTTTATGGATGGGGTTGTAAGGGAGGTAAATGCAAGAGTCCTGGAAAGAGGGGCAAGTATGAAGTCTGTTGGGGATGAGAGAGCTTGGGAAGTGAGTCAATTGTTGTTCGCTGATGATACAGCGCTGGTGGCTGATTCATGTGAGAAACTGCAGAAGCTGGTGACTGAGTTTGGTAAAGTGTGTGGAAGAAGAAAGTTGAGAGTAAATGTGAATAAGAGCAAGGTTATTAGGTACAGTAGGGGTGAGGGTCAAGTCAATTGGGAGGTGAGTTTGAATGGAGAAAAACTGGAGGAAGTGAAGTGTTTTAGATATCTGGGAGTGGATCTGTCAGCGGATGGAACCATGGAAGCGGAAGTGGATCATAGGGTGGGGGAGGAGGCGAAAATTTTGGGAGCCTTGAAAAATGTGTGGAAGTCGAGAACATTATCTCGGAAAGCAAAAATGGGTATGTTTGAGGGAATAGTGGTTCCAACAATGCTGTATGGTTGCGAGGCGTGGGCTATGGATAGAGATGTGCGCAGGAGGATGGATGTGCTGGAAATGAGATGTTTGAGGACAATGTGTGGTGTGAGGTGGTTTGATCGAGTAAGTAACGTAAGGGTAAGAGAGATGTGTGGAAATAAAAAGAGCGTGGTTGAGAGTGCAGAAGAGGGTGTTTTGAAATGGTTTGGGCACATGGAGAGAATGAGTGAGGAGAGATTGACCAAGAGGATATATGTGTCGGAGGTGGAGGGAACGAGGAGAAGAGGGAGACCAAATTGGAGGTGGAAAGATGGAGTGAAAAAGATTTTGTGTGATCGGGGCCTGAACATGCAGGAGGGTGAAAGGAGGGCAAGAAATAGAGTGAATTGGAGTCATGTGGTATACAGGGGTTGACGTGCTGTCAGTGGATTGAAGCAAGGCATGTGAAGCGTCTGGGGTAAACCATGGAAAGCTGTGTAGGTATGTATATGTGCGTGTGTGGACGTGTGTATGTACATGTGTATGGGGGGGGGGTTGGGCCATTTCTTTCGTCTGTTTCCTTGCGCTACCTCGCAAACGCGGGAGACAGCGACAAAGTATAAAAAAAAAAAAAAAAAAAAAAAAAAAAAAAAAAAAAAAAAATATATATATATATACATATGTAATGGGACAGAAGCGTATGGAGCATATGTGTACCTGGACTTATCATTAACATCTGATGAAAAAGTTAAAGATTTTTCGGTTAGTGTGGCTGTAGATTGACGTTGACGGCCTTAACGACCCCAGCAGCCGACAGGCTTAAGCCACAACAACCAATCATGTATGTATGATGATGGATGATACATGGACGAAAATGGGATGGAACTACTGATGATATAGCGCAGAAACGCACTTCATTATGGAGATAATCATACACTAAATAGGCAGACTTTAACACCGAACAACGTTTAAACAAGATAAAGACAGAACAAAGCTATACACTACACGTGTTCTCTAACATACGGTCAAACTACTACAAAGACAATCTCAACCTCAGTGCTCGTTAGGGAAGCATCAACGTCTAAAAAACTCTCAAACGATATTCGAAAACAGCCGAAATATAAAGAAAAGTTATTTCCGTTTCTGCATTAAGGAAATTTAAAAAGTTTTCAGCTCCAAAAAGATTTCGTTGCCTCGATCTAAGCCGGAGCCTCGGCTCTCGCTGTAGAGGTAACTTTTCTTGCAGTTGGTAACAACGGAAGATTCTGTGCCGCCGGTCTGTTTAGGATGTGTCTTGCCCGCTTACCACCTCATTCTTCTGAGTCTGTCTGGCTTGAGGAAAGTCGTCTAGTGTGTGTCTGAAGATTCTGATGGTGGCTCCCGTGTGATTCTGAGAAGACTACCCGACGTCTTCCGTGTCTTTTTGATCTTCAGATTGAAGGAAATTCCTCGTGGATGTGCAGAGGCTTAACAATAGATTTTGTGTTAAGATCAAACCAAAGTTTTCTGTGATCTGCTCGTCAGATCCATTTAGTCTAAGGCTTGTGTGTTTGTTATGTGTTTGTCTGAGAGATCTACTACACGCAACTGACGCTTTCCTTAATGTCGAAAATATTACATAATTGGGAAATTTTGGAACTGAGTTCGTAAATGAGGCTTTGCTCTGGTTATCATCGCTGTAATCTGTATGTTGGCATGTAGCAGGTGCATCTAATAACTTAACCACAATGAAAGTCTTAAGAGGTATACTTCGAAAATCATTCGAAGGACTTTTGAAATCATTCCTTTTCTGAGAGTACCCACAGCCTTACAAAAGATTCGAATTGAGTAGTTCCTTAGGTCAGTTCTTTCAAATGTTTATCATAAATACTGAGCCTGGTAAATTACGTAAATATTTAGAAACAAGGTTACGATGAGGCGAAGCAGTTAACGGGTGCATGATGATAGGCCAGTCGACTAGTGTGACACAGTAAATCAATATCATGAACTCGAGGATGTAAACCCAGTGAACCTGGAATGGAGAAGATAAATCCGTAAACTTACGTTTCTGAACTTGAGGACTATTTGATGTACAACTGAAGGTTTACATTCTGAGTTTAACATAGGTTTACCGCAGGATGGGTTACCGAGGGTACATTTTCATGTCTAAGAAGCAGGTTGACAGTGAAGGGAACATCAGCTCTGTAGGTAGAGGTCAGGACTTGTGATAAAGCCGATGGCGAAGGAGGCTTTCTTTCAGTCATCCTCAATCTGAGGTCGAAGTATCTTTAAGGACCTCAGTTCTTGAGGTCACATGGTCTTAATATTGAGGTCTGCAGCTGACTTTGTTCTCAGGTCCTCGTAGTCTTGCATCGTGGGTGGCAGTGGTCTTCATTAATGGGGTTTAAGAAATCTTAATCCTTTGGTCTTGTTGCTCTTGATTTCTGAGTCTTCGTGGCCCTGATATCGATAACGTGGATTCAACTGGGAGGCTTATCTGACCTAAGGTCTGAGGTGTTGATGTTTCCTCCGTGTTATCATAACACGTACACATAGACACACCTTTCAAAATATTTTCAAGCTTTTAGAACACATGCTCACAGACCCTCCAACAATGCTCTCCCTCCAAACTACAAGAACACAGGTTCACAAGACCCTACAACATTTCTGGAGCATTCATGGTGTGGACACTGTTCTCATCTTTTCTGGACAAGCAATTTCTTTCCCAGGAGAGAAGCCTCCAATGTATATCACTGGGGGTCGAGGTGAGGGATGGCTCCCCCACCCAGGAGGCTACAGGAGTCTGATATGCTCTCCCCTGGCCACCTGCTCAGGAGGAAAATATATTTTTTCGAGGAGCTTCTCTCATATTTTTCTCGACTATTTTTACCTTTTTGTCCATTTCTTTGAGATTTTCGTCCGCCTTTTCAATCTCTCACGTGGAGTTTTCTGGGAGATTTTAGAATGTGAGGTTCAAACTACGAAGCTGCGTCAGTTTGCTGTTCTTGCGCGACACATATCAAGCTGTAAATACCCTTTACCTCGTCTCATTTTTTCACTTCAGCTTCGACCTCAGAATATGACGATGTTTTAGGAAATTTTCTGAACTCATTTTCGATATTGGGTTGAATCTTGATGATTTCACTGATTCAGTTTTTTCAATAAACATTCTGAATATGGAATTGGTTATTTTGAAATCTTATTATTACGCACTGTTATTCACAAAACATTCACACAAACAGACAGACACAGACAACATATACGCCGAAACACGTACGCGTGTTCATCCTCCTCTCAGGACTGGTCGATAAATGGGTACCTGTGTTAGAATGGTGTGTGTGTGTGTGTGTGTGTGTGTGTGTGTGTGTGTGTACGCGGTGATGAGTGTCTATGTGTGTATTTTTCTGTCCTTAACCTAAAGAATACAATATTCAAGGACGATCGTAGACACAGACGCCAGTATGTCCAGCCGCAACAACTCTATGTACCTCCCAGACGATACATCATCACCATCATTATCACTCACCTCCCAGATGTATAGAGTGGATCATTTCTGTTTCCGAACACTTACCTCATAAACAAACCTCATTAACTGGCTGCCACAACAGAGGTAAGTTATCCTGAGCTGGTTATATATGGATCATGCCTTCATGATCAGTACGGATTTTATGGTGTGACATGGATGGTGAAGTGTTATACAAGATTACTGATATCAGTGTTCGACACAGTCATTTATAAATCTGTTGATGCGATGGCATAACTGAACGCCATGGCGGAGAGGTTTAAATCACCGGCTGTGGATTCTAAAGGTCCCTGGTTCGAAGCCCGAGTTCTGGTCAAAGGCCAGCCCATTGTACCTAAGGGTAACGAGGGTCGTCCTCTCGTACCCCTGGTGCTGCCACGACACAAACAAGCAGAGTATGTCTTGTTAGGCACACACACACACACACACACACACACACACACATACATATATATATATATACATATATATATATATATATATATATATATATATATATATATATATATATATATATATAAATATATAATTCTTGTGAATTGTAAGGAGGGAGTGAGCGCAGCGGAGTATGTGACCTCATCAGGGTGTCCTCAGACGTGCTGAAGGAAGAGACGGTGAAAAATAGTCCACGAGAGACGAGAATTACAGAGGAAATAGCCTCTGTCTCTTTCCTCCCCCCGGGAGAACAGATCGAGTCAGGAAATGACCACTGGTGATAGAAGCAGAAGCAGGGAAGGAGTGGGGGTGGGGGAGGCATGAGAGGAAAAAGATGCTATAAGAAGTTACAACAGTGGACTGAGAGCACATCTTTAGCTTCCAGGAATATCCATTTTGATTCATGAAGACAACTGGTCTCTCCTTTATCAAAATGTCTCTGCTGGAGGAAGTATCGCATCATATAGCTGCATGAACCTCTGGAAAGAATTCCTGGGTAACACCACAACTTTTATAAAGAAAAAGGTCCTGAGGCAACCATATGTAAATGAATAATAAACGCACACACACACACACACACACACACACACACACACACACACACACACACACACACACACACACTGTAGGAATCTCGTGCCATATAGATCTATGTAAATGACGACAGATTCGATAATTTGGTCCTCTGGCATTACGAAAGACAACACCATTATCGGCTGTCCACAAATATCGGATGGAGCCCCTTGTGCCGATAGCCTGCCTTGAGTTACATTCGTACAAAATGACACCTACGATATATACGTAGAAAATAGCATCCATGATTTAGACTAAGAAAATGACATCTTTGGTATTTACGTGGAAAATGGCATGCATGGTTTAGGCGTAGAAAATGACATGCACGGCAATAGGAAGAAAATAGCATTTATGATTTGTGCGTGGAAAACGGCATGTACGGCCTAGACGTAGAAAATGACGTCCAGGGGTCAGAAAATGAAAGAGGAATCAGCAGTTTGGATGTAGAAGATGGCATACACGGTTTCCACTTAGCCATTGGCATACACGTTCTGTACGTAGCAGATGGAGTTGAAGCTTGTTCATTGGTAATGAAACTTATGTTTTACACTTGAATGTCTTCAAGAAAATGGGAAACATGGAGACAGAAAGAGAGAGAGGGATAGAGAGAGAGAGAAAAAAAACAAATGAAGATCTATACGGAAAAACAAGGGTCAGGTCAGGTCAGGTTTTGGAAGGATTGTGGTCATCCTCGTCAGGGGAACGGAGGATTTGATACCTTCCATCGTATACTATCCCTTAGGGGAGAAAAAGGATCAGATCTCACCCCAGATCCTGCAGGAGAGAGGGATACAAATCCTTATTTTCTGATGGTTTCGTTAAATTGATAGAGGACGAGGGAGATACCGTCACGCTCTTGGCTAAAGTGAGTAAACATGTTTGTCCAGTGGGATCAACCAGCGTCTTTCCTTAACTCCCTCGCTCACGGAGGTACGACCCTTGAGTACGACGGTACGACCTTTGAGGACGACGGTACGACCCTTGAGGACGACGGTACGACCCTTGAGCACGACGGTACGACCCTTGAGCACGACGGTACGACCCTTGAGCATGTCCCTTGGTGATGATGACGTGACCTTTAACTTCAGCCGCAAGGGATGAGGTCAAAGACTAATCCATCTTCACCACTGGTCGTGTCGCCGTTGTCACGGGTAACATCATTGTGTTCGAGATCCGTACCGTCGTACTCATGTGCTCTGTTTATCAGCGATCATTCTGACCAGTGATTAAGGAGATTTTCTTTAAATGCTACAACTAACTACTGAATACATGTTTCTCTTTGAAAGCTCAACTTCAAATCTCAGAGTAAATGAAAGAAACAAACAGATGACAAAAAACTCTGAATCTTGTGGTAGAGAAAAGTATGAGGAAGCTTGAAAAAGGAAATGAGGAGGGATTAGATAATTGAAAGACTGGAGGAGTAAGAGAGAGGGTTAAGGCGTAAGTGAAAGAATGAGAATGAGGTGAGTGGCTTAAGTGGAAAGAAAGATATAATTAACATTTGACGATGAAATTGAAGTATTAAGATTCTAGGACAAAAGAAAAGTGGTAATAAGATAGATAAGAAACATGATTTAAGAAAAAACCCACTGATTCATAAAGTGAGAAACTGAGATAGTGGAAGTGGAGTATTAAAAGTGTGAAGCAGTGTGACTGAATTAAGGAAAGCCAGTGGTAGGTCTACTCTTATGAGGAACAAATAATATTACAGACGCAAAGGTATTTGTATTTTTTTTTTCATTCAACAATATCTAAAGAGCTGCCTAAATGGCATTATTTGTTGTCGTTTTTACCTTGTTACACGTAACCAAACACAATCCAGTCAAAACCCACTCAACCAAGCATTAAGGTTTCTAGATAACTCTTCTGTCAGTATTATTTCCACATTTGATCAATCCTTACCTAACTGAACATAATCTAGGCTAATGTTAACACCTAACTTAACCTACACTAAAACAGTTGATTTAATTTGCTTTACACAATACCCAAGAACTTTGCAGCAGTTAGCCCACAAATCAGAAAATCCTTCTAATGGATAAGAGAAAACGTTAAATTGTTAGGGATAGCTAATGTAAAATATATTTGTGTGTGTGTGTGTGTGTGTGTGTGTGTGTGTGTGTGTGTGTGTGTGTGTGTGTGTGTGTGTGTGTCTTTGTGTGTGTGTGTGTGTGTGTGTGTGTGTGTGTGTGTGCATGACCCTTCTCAAGGAGATGAACGGATTATTTGTTACTTTTGGAATACAAAGTTTGTCGACTTGGTGTAACTCATGAAAAGGAATTATATAGACAAGAGATTCCTAGTGCCATAGATATCAAATACATGAACGAATCTATCAATAGTCATGATTTTTAAATAGATACACATAACTCAGGTCTCGGATGAGACATAAAGATATGATGTACTGCAAGCAGTTATTTTTTATTCATTCAGCTAGAATTTCCGAAGTAATACAGGTTTTATCTATTCTATTGATAAGATTTAACTTTTATAGAAATGTAATCCAGCTTCTGACCATGGTACAGAGAGGTGCGTTTATCATGTTGAAGAAAGGGAATCGCAAACTTCATACCATTATATATATCATGACTAATTTACAGAGACGTAAGCATGGAACCTTTTATTTTGGAATGAAGTTGAAGGATCCATTTACCAAGGAAAGGAAAATGGAGGTATGATACCCGGGTCTGCATTTTATAGAATAAAAGTTATCTTGGATATATTAGTAGTAACATTTTATATTTAGCTAAAACCAGTTCGACTAAAATATTCAACGATGGAAAAACAAAGGTGAAAACAGACAGGAAGCAACACAGATCGAAAATTCTGTCGGTAGTTTTGTTTATGATGTTTGTTCGTCATGTTCACCATTATTGTTATTTCATTCGAATAACTGGTTATCCAGTTATGGTGAACTCTGGATACATCATCTGATGTGATCTGAGGTCAAGCTTCCCCACACAATTGAGAGCACAAGGTTCATGACGTGGATTAACTTCATGTAAGTCGGCGTAAGACCAATGTTATTTTTAAGGTATGACTGACGAATATGATCAGTGATCACCCATCATCATGAACATGATTTGTGAATCGTTTTAATGGTTGTTGTAACGACCAACCAACCTTTTATAGACTGACCAGATGCTACTCGGTGTGTTGATGCTGGCAACACTCGCAAGAACTGTTAAATATGTTCATTTAGATTTCATATTTTTGTAAACATGTGTTAATAGCAAATGTAAAATATAATCAGCAGGTGTTATTACTCTGAAGATGTTAAGCAGAAACTCGCTAACACGACACACATATCCGAAGCGGTATCGAAAATTGGTTTAAGGTTTAAGGTTATCGGAACATCATCAATGATATTTATATTGACGTCGTTGCGTCACAAGTGTTTGTGTTGTTTTATTACTAAATCAAAGTATTTTCTCAATTGATTTTTGTACGGTTGTGAAATTGTTCTTATGATTTAATTGTACCGGTGAAAACGAGCCAGTTGCTTCGTCTCATTCAACCCACCAGTGAATTGTGAATGAACTGGTGAAGCGTTTCGATCATGTCATTTTTTCACTGATCGAAGTGTTATGTAATGTATTTTCTACATCAGTAAGATAAAGGACTTAATGAGATTTCTCATTGACCAAGCTGCTGCTCGATACTGAGAAAGTTTATGAAAATTTCTGAGCATTTCTACGTGTTGATGATTCACAGTGTTCGGATAGGTTCACGAGACTTCCGAACTGAACTTGTAACGGAGGTGAAGTCGGACCTGGTATTATATATTTATGACTCAGTTCGCGCCGGGATCTTGCTGAGGTAAGATGGTTTTGTGTTTTTCGTATTGCGTTTTCCATTTATCGTGTGTGATGCAATCTAGGATCATAGGACGTACGATGTAAAGAGATTGTTTGACTTTCTGGCCAGTATATGACTCGCTGATGAACGTAAATAGAAGCTTGAACAAGTTATCCACCGGTGAGAGTGTACACCAGACTTGTTGAAAACAGTGGATTGATGGTTGTTGGCGTCAGAGGTGATTGACGCTCGATCATAAAAACCGTTATGAATAACAGTGGCTTTTGTTGACAGTCTCCTTCATGACGCATGTAGGCCATTGTGAAGATGTAAGTTTGGTAATTTTATTTTTCATTATGAAAAGCTAATTTTAAATTTTGTGCTGGAGAACCTGTAGTAATTTGTAAGGAGATGTTGAGAGTTGTTCGTGTTGGGGGTCTCTGCGTCGTTCAAGCAGTCTACGATTGATCCGTGAAGAGGTTATTGTACGTTACAGGCAGTAACAATTGGTGAGATGGAGAGCTCATTATCATTGTTTCCTCTTATATTCATAACGACTGATATAACATGACTGGTCACGGCCGTACTATACATATACGTGATACACATCAAGTGTTTCTAACGATGATGTGACAAATACAATTGAATAGTCATACAGCGACAAACCACAGGGGTCTAACGAGGTTGTTTGTGATACTATGAGACGTGTACTAACAGTGTGGTGCATTCTTAGTCAACCAGCATTTATTTGTCATCGACCCAACACTATGGCCTCATCGGAGAAAAACCGTCTTGTACGCACTGGAATATTTTCCCTTTACATTTCGAAGTTACGTCCATATAAGAAAATGTAACCAAAGAGAAATAGATGCTCCAAAATACCATTTTCTGTCATATATTTTGTATTCAAAGAAAATGAAACATTTACACGGTAACTACATCAAATACTTATTCATCTCTGTAAGAAAATCTTTGGCCATATATTTCTATTGGAAGGGCATGTAGTCATTGGATTATCCTTAACAAATAAGAGAGGCCGTTAAGAACCCTAATGACCCAATTAATTGAGGTCTTAATCTCTCGACAACCAACCACCTAACTTTGATAATCGGCTTATGTTGTAGGTACTTTTAGTCTTTAAAACAGAACAAGACTGGTGGACGCATATTTCAGTAAACTGTATCAGATATGGCAACAGTAGTACATCCGGAAGAACAATTAGTTTAGTTAAAGTAAGTGTACACTTCTAAGAAATTAACAGAACCATTGAAAGCTAGGCTAACAGTCGAGTTATCTTGTGTTGTTACGTTATCACATGAAAATACCGGGAACGTTATATTTCTAGTATCATCATGGCTGATATTTAGGGTTAGGTTTGTATAGGCTTTGATGATGCTGTACGAGTGTATTAACTTGTATTTTAACATCAGTTAACCACGTATATCCCCTAATATACATAACCCTTACGTGATACCATCAGTACAACATATTACGCGTAATCCTCTGCACAAGTAATTCTACAATGAAAACTAACTCTATACAAAGTACCTGAATTACACGTGACCATTGTCAAAAGGTTTTAATGCGGAGCTGAAATGATTCTCTAATGACAGAACATCTGTGAGGTTCATTGTAAGTATGACCTGAAAAATGTAACGTAGTATATTAATGATATTTATGCCGAGTATCTTTCATATCTAGATACTTTGATGAATATATTTGTACTTTGAAGTATTTCATTGATTCTTGCTTAATGACCTTTGTTTTATGTAGCAATAACAACAACACGTACGTACATTGATCATGTAGGGAGGATGAACAGATCGTGTTATGGTGTAGACACGAGGGAAAGGTGGCAGTTAAGAACACTTTCTGGGTTACAGTGGTCAGGGGTTCCGTCAGCAGCATCATACACCATAGTTAAGGAGCGGATGTGAGCGAATGATGCCACTTCGTCTGTTCTTGGGTTCCCATATATATATATATATATATATATATATATATATATATATATATATATATATATATATATTTTCTTTCTTTTATACTATTCGCCATTTCCCGCATTAGCGAGGTAGCGTTAAGAACAGCGGACTGGGCCTTCTACGACACTCAGGGAATACGTGGGAAGTATTCTTTCTCCCCTATCCCCAGGGATAATATATATATATATATATATATATATATATATATATATATATATATATATATATATATATATACAGCGACAGATAAAATCGCAGCAATTACCCAACACAACCCCACCCCAATCTTGAACACATTCCACTACTCGTGTATCAGTAAGGAACAACATTACTGACATTTATTGGTCTGTTGTTTTCTGGTCATCGACCATCTGTGAATTTTGGATGAAAAATTTTGTAATTGTATCTGTTTCTATCAGAGGCATTGCTGGGTGGGGGCATAAGTATGGTCCTATGTGCCCTCTGAAGTAGTACTAATACATCAATGACTATAACTAATCTGAATTTAATCTTTCCAGGATTGCAACCATCGACCCGACGCCACAGAAGACCCGTCCTGCCATGGAAGCAACTCCTAAATATAAGACTGAACGGGTTCTTTCTGCCCAGTCATCCCAGCAGGAACACACTCCGTCATCCTACTTTTGAGATGTCTTGTTGCCTGGCGGACGTGGACGGTTTCATGAGCGCTGCGGAACCCCCATAGAAGAGGATCCTGGCGACTCTTGGTAATGTAGATAGATGGTCTGCTAAGATAAGCGTGTCAACCTATTTGTATCAAGCCTGTGGTCTGTTTGTACTAAGCCTTGTGGTGTGTTGGTCGTGATCAATTCATCTACTTTCTTTACGAAGGGTAGTCAATGGTCAGGTCATCTGTAGTGAGTACCTGTCTTGTTAGGTCAGTTGTAGGGCACATCAGGTCCACCATCAGGTCAGCTGGAGGGCACACCAGGTCCACCATCAGGTCAGCTGTCGGGTACAGCTGGTCCATCACCAGGTCAAGGTACGCCATTCCTTCAGGTCGCTGCTTTTCTCGTCAGGTTGTGACGCTTCGCCTCATTATATATGCAGAAACTTTACCATTTCTGATGAGTGGTATGCAAACCATGTTGAAACAGTCGCTGGTTCATTTGATAATGTAAATACCGAGTTATTTTTTCCTCTTCTGCTTCTGGTCATTCAATAATCCACCCCATTGTAGTTTTTAATTTAGCGAAGACGAGCTTTGGGTTTGTGTCTCCATCTGGGAGAACAGAGTCGCTGTAGAATGTCAAGATTCTGATTCACATGATAGTAACCATCAAAATTTTGACATGAGACGACCTTGTGAATGGCTAGTGATGCGTGCTCCAGCAGGACGAGCCGTCGTAATGGTCTACAAGACAGTACTCAAGATTTTTCGATGAATCCCTGGGTTAATTTTCCTCAATTATTTCGTAGTTTTCTTCGTCTCAT
>NC_092236.1:2500533-2568033 GCF_036320965.1 Panulirus ornatus | reverse complement strand
CTCGGGTGTTGTGGTTCTAATTGGAATATTTGTGTTGTGGTTAAGATGGGTGTATACCTCAGGCGTTGTCAGGATGGGGATATAACTCGTGGTTAGCATGGGGGGATACAGATCAGGTGTTGTGGTTAAAGGATGTATCATATGTGCTGTGGTCTACAAGTGGTATCAGTAGTGAGGGAGTGTGAAGGTGTCATCTGCCTTAATGTGAGGCGACTTCCATGCTGCAGGCACGTGTGAAGTGACCCAAGTGAGGGTAGGTTTCAAGATGAGGGTTGGGAGGCTCGTGTTTGTAGTGAATGTGATGCTAATGTTACGGATGATGAATATCATGTATCATTTCAATGTGAAAGTTATGATAGGTTGTGGGATAGGTATACTCCAAATGGTTATAAATTTAGCCCAGTTCAATTTATATATATTTCGCATATGCAGACTACTAATGTAACAGTTCATAATAAACATCTTTCTCTTATTTAAGTTTTATCAAGTTTCCATGAGTGAGAAGTATAAAAACCTTCTCTAGCTAAATCTTCATCTCTCACAGAAACTTAATCTTGAATATCTTAGCTTGGTACGACACTTAGAACGAAGGAGAAAATCTTCCCAGATTGAAAAACTTGTAAATTCACTATATAAACAGTGAAGGTAATCATACAAAACACAGGGTAAAGCGTTTCGTCCATATTTATTAAAAAATGTTCACTCATAACACATAACATTTATTACATGATTTTTGTCCATATAGGCTTTTGAACAGATGCTAAGTTAAACTATTTTCAGAAAGAAAAATATACATGAATCTTTTTGAAACATCTTGTATTCTTTTTCATACAAAAACTCGCTAAAAATCCATGAGACAATATGGTTGTTAAGTTGTAATCCTTGATTTTTACAAGCAGTACCTGTGTTATACAAGCAATACTTTCGTCATACAGGCCTTAACTTTGAACATGGAACAAAACGAGAGAAATGCTTCTATCTGTTCCATATATTTTTACATAAGAAATATTGCTTTTTCCATCACCAGTGTGATGATAATGAGTCTGGCTTTCTTGGTGAGAAACGACCATAGTTCAGAATATATATATATATATATATATATATATATATATATATATATATATATATATATATATATATATTAACGAATGATATACAGTGCAAAGAAGGATTTCAGGTTGGCAAACTTGGTAGGCATAATTTGAGCATCATTATCCTCAGGTCTTTTCTATTTTTGTTTGAGGACTTTCGGTACCGCACGGAGACCACCTCCGGCAACACACGGAGACCTTCCCTGGTGCCTCACGGAGACCACCTCCGGCAAAACACGGAGACCTTCCCTGGTGCCTCACGGAGACTACCTCCGGCAACACACGGAGACCTTCCCTGGCGCCTTACGGAGGCCACCTGAACCCTGAAGAGTCGGTGGTTTTCTTTTGTTGCAGAAAACCAGAATCTTTCAGCTGATTACTTTGATCTTGGAGCCACTTTAGGGGCCACAGTGGCCCTGGAAGGTCGGTAGGTGGCACTTGAACGTGTGACGTCACTGTGACCTGTTTGTGTTATTTGCTGACGTCACTGTGTTCTCTTAAAGGTCACACGGAAAGTTTGGGGGTGTCAGGAACCCTCTCCAAGAAGCCATCGGCTCTCTCGTCTTTGTGAACGAGTTTGATACAATATAATTCTGTACATATGATATATAATACTACTAACAGTATATATACAATATAAGAATGTCAGACTGATACATTTTGATAGCTTTATCTACATAATACATGAATCTGTTAAGATATGATCGAGTTAATTTTGTGGTCAGACACCGTAATGCTGTCTGCGCTCACCCCAGACTGGCCTCTGCCGTGCTGGACCGGCACGATGGCCACATCCTGGTATAGCCTCTCGAGAGCTGAGGTCTGCTCCAACCCGAGGCAGAGGATGACTACAGAGTCGACCCTCGTAAGGGATAGCAGATGCCAGCATATATATGTAATGGCCAGTTAACGCCAACCTACACACTCAAAATGCGCCATGTATATTTTGCCAAGCTTTACGTGGTTTGTAACCAAAGCCCCGTCAGGAATCAATATGATGTACATATTTTCCTTTTTCAAGAAAATTTGTGTTTAGTTCAGAACTTTACTTATTCTCTTTTTAAGACATGAATGCAACCAGATGTTAGAAGCTTCTACCTGAAGTGGCAATAGTTACCTCGGGTATGTGTGCAGCTTTAGCCACGTGTGTGTGTTCGTTCGAGCAGTTGGAGTATAGTGAGCTTGCTACGTTTGTATATGGGTATGTGAGCAAATGTCTGGGGCAAGTGCGAAGCCAAGGGTTGAGGCTTCTGTAAAGTATATTTAGAAGTGAATGTAATATGTCCGTGATCGAGATTGGCTCGGACTTTGTGCATGGCGTGGCTTGAGTGTGCAGCTTGGGTGAAAGCCCCTGTCAAGACAGAGCTGGGCCGAGCTCATTCTTAATGATATGCCATAGTTGCTCGGGAGCTAAGCTAAAACCATAAGTGTTTCGTAAGAGAAAAAGAATGTGAAAAATGTTTATGCTTAGTTAACTGATGGCGTCGAGAACTTCCCTCGTGAGCACCTCATGTGGCACCAACAGGCTGGAGACAGGATAGCTTAAGGTAAATGAATCGCGGTTTTCTTTGAATTCGAAAAAAAGTTTCTTTTTAAACGTCTGCTTGTCCACGGCTCTAGTCTACACTCCAGGGAGGGATGACGCATCACATCCTCTCTCGGGAAAGCCAACCATGAGAGAGAGAGTGTCTTGCGCTCCCTCGTGGAAACTCTAGCTAATAATGTTATTCACAATTCGGGAACTGAGATATGGATCACAGGTCCTCTTCATCACAAGAGGTGGAGGAGGCGGAACAGAACCAGCGTGCCCGTCCCCAGCAGCCGCGGCCAACACCACAACTCCACACCTGCCCAGGAAACAAGTAAGACTGGTTAAGCTGTGTACATCCTGCTATCCTGCTTAAACGCATTATATATATATATATATATATATATATATATATATATATATATATATATATGGGAATTTTACACCTATGATAGTAATTGACGCTGTATAAATTGCAAAAGGATCATTGAAATGAGCAGAAAGAGTTGCTAAAGGAACATGGGACATGTTTAGAGGTGAGGCAGCAGCCTCCCTCCCCCTGGAGGATGTAAATGAGATGTTTCTTGCAAAGCAAAATGAACCAAACTGAGGAAGGATATCATTGCTGAAACAGAGCCTCTTTGATAATGAACATCCGACCGTTGTTCTGAAAATGAATAAAATGAATCTTCATAAATAGATTGTACAGTGATTTTACATTTTCATAGATTACATTAGCAACTGTCAGCAGTTCATTATTGATACTGAAATGTGTATATCATTCATGATGCTGCCTACTGACTCGCCAGTGGCACCTGAGCCGGACATCATCGAGGTAATGTTAGAAAACATTGGCACTATCCTGACTGAGCAAGATGACTACCTTTCTTGGAAACCACAGAAGAAATGTCCTGACATGTGACTGGTGTCGACTGTAGAAACCACTGGAGCAAAGCTCTATCTTGCTAGTGAGTAACCACGCCAGAATCAATATCGTGACTCACCACTGGTGACCCAAGACAGAAAACACAAAGGTAATGTCCTGACACACAGAGATGTCCACCTCAGGAACAACTAAGCCAGCCATTGTCCTCCACCGTCATTGTCCTCCATTGATAGTGCCCAACAGCGTCAGTGTCCACCAGCGTCGCGTCTAGCACTGTCAGTGTCCACCAGCGTCGCGTCTAGCACTGTCAGTGTCCACTAGCATGGAAGTCTATCGGCGTCAGTGTCCACTGCGTTTGTGTGTCTACCAGCGTCGGTTTCCACCGGCGTGGACGGTGTCCGGTAGCGCCCGTCTGAGGTATCGACGTAAGACCCACCTGCAGGAGCAACATTGAAGATGTTTGTGAAGTAGTGGCCGCGTTCCTCCTGCTCATGGCGACCTCTGTCCCGCCTCCTTTCCTCCTCGATCCTCCGCCGGTCCTCACGGTGGCGTCCCCCGTCCAGCTGGCCCAGATCCTCCCCGTCACCCACGTCCTCCGCCCGCAGCTCCTCGTCCTCGTCGCCCACCTCCGCCTGTACCTCCAGCGTCATCTTCTCTCCCTCGCCTTTTCCCGTGACGCTGTTCGTCGTCTTGTAGTGGAAGTCTGCAACATACGTATGTGGTAAACTCTGTCGGCTGTGGTGAGAGATGCTGGGGTGTGGTGGTGAGCTGATGTGGTAAAGTGTGGCGGTGTCATGATGGTGAGCTGTGGTAATGAGTCATAGTAGTGTGCTACGAACAGGAGCAGGGTGGTGAATCATGGATGTGCTGTGTGTGTGAGAGAGAGAGAGAGAGGCTAAATAAAATATTGGAGTAAGATCCTTTGAGTTCTCGGCTGATCTCGAGGTGGCGAGTGTGTGGTCCTCCTGTTGCGTTGTATCATGATGCACCGACATACATCCACTCATTCCACACTGCCTACGGAACACTGACTCTCAGTGTTGCAGGCACGTCTGAACTCATACTTTTCCATTAATCCAATCGTGCCTGTGCTTTGTCTGCGCGATGGGTTGGTAGCTAGGTAATCGGATCTCACTCCTTGTGTGCTGAAGAGGTCTGTGTGGTGGTGATAAGAGAAAACAGGACTCTACTTCCTCCGAAACTTTGTCTTGTATGGTTTCTTGATGTTATGTGAACTCTGCCTGCCTTGTGAGTACTGTCACTAATAAGTACTGGGTATTGTGTTACATCCAGGCCCCGTTGTATGAACTCTGCTCCTTGTATAAACGCTGTCTATTGCATATAGCCTCATGCGAGCACCATTGACCGTGTGAACGTTACCTCTCGTCTACCGGCTGTCCCAGGTGTGACCTTTGCCCTTCATGCTATCATCCCTCATATGAACGCCGCCTCTCATGTCGAAGCTAATCTCGTATGTGTGCCATTTCTCATATGAACGCCACTCTTCATAAGGACGTTACCCTCATGTGAACGCTCTCCTCATATAAACACTGCTCTCATGTGAACGCCTCACTCCATATGAATGCCGCTCTCATGTGAACGCTACCCTTGTGTGAGCGCAGCCCCTCATGAGTGTTTAATAAAGCCAGACGATAAATCATGTGCAGGGGCCAGCAATGGAACAAGGACAAGCTGGTCTCCAACTTATTAAAAGTACAGCATATTAAAGCTGCTCTGGTGAGAGCCTCTTCTCTAGTCGAAGTACGTGTGGATCATGGACATTTGAATGACCTCCCAAGCCACAAGACACACTTAACCGAAGTAAAGGTGGTTTCATGGCCGCGTGAATGATCTCCTGGGGCGCGAAACGCGTCTATAGTCGAAGTATAGGTGACCATGGACGCCTGAATGACCCCTTTATGAGGTAGCGCCTGAACACCATTTTCCCCAGGTGTCCCTAAGGCCACTAACCACATCGCATCATCAAACGTGTACTTTGACGTATCAGGAAGAGGGAAGGCATGTGGCATTTTGTTTCTGGCTAAAATGATTTTTTCAGACACCGAATCTTACCATCGTTGCTTATCTAAATAACACAAATGGCCACTCTTCTTGGACTTAGATCATCCTCAGCCTCAGACATGGAGCTACAGTACGCTTGCGCTACCAAACACTGTCACAGAAGCCGGTGCCTCCCTTATCGAAGCTGTGCGTTTGTCATCTCCGGACACTCCGGCTCGAGGGGCTCTCCAGGAATGACGAGCACATACCGGGAGTCCTGGCCTGCATGTTCCACAGCCCCGGGAATCCTCACAGCGACATAGAGGCCTGGCTCCCTAGCGGCATATTCTGCAACCCTAGAAACTATCAGGTCGACCTCCAGTTGCCGGGAGTCCCTATCGGTTCGTTCCATGATCTTTGAAACACCCGGAATGACTTCGTCGTACTTGACGATCATTCCAGGTCTTGTGTTCCTCTGAACTTCTCTTAGTATGAGAATAGCCGCGGAATATCTAGTTGACTTCATATTGGCCTTCCTATAGTTGTCATTGAACTATGTGCAACCTCAGCATTATTCAGTCACTGGAAGTCATTCGAATCTTCTGTAGATACTTCAGCTTTCACTTCAGCACGTCCCCAACCCAATGAAATTCTTCCTTCCATCGGAAGCATTTCTTCACCGCCTTCCAAGTAGTTTGCATCCCTGGGAATAGTAAAACGCATCTCAGGGTTTCAGTGTCCACAACTGGAAGTTATCATTCGCGGCTCTAACACTCGTCTTCAAACTCAAGAAGTCACTCATCACTTAGACACCCCTATGTGTGTGTGTGTGTATGTGTGTGTTAAAAGCGTAACGGTACATAAGTATGCGGCCCAGAACATGTCACCAGACCCACCAGGGATCACGGTGTAGGGCCAGAACAATTCACAAAGTCACATGTTGGGTGACTAGGGTCCTGCTCACCTTTGAAGAGCTTGTCCAGGTATGAGGGCGGGTTTGTCGGCTCTGGTGTCGGCGGCTCCGTCTCTGTTGTGTAAACATGAACACTGGTCAGTCTGGGCAAAGTATATTCTTAAAGCTTACATATATGTATTTATATACACACATACACAAACATGCACAAACACATGCAATTATATTAGATTTTTTTTTTCTCTCTCTCTCTGTCTACTTATCTGCCCAGCAATTTATCTATCTACCAGCACATATCAAGGGACAATTTTCCTCGCAGAGAATAAGGGTGACAGTAAAGCCGAGGTACTGATGGTGCAAAGGTCATGAAGGGTCATGGTGCAGAAGAGGAAATAAAGAGCAGAAATATGACGAGATGAGAAAAGCTTTTTATTTTCCTGGGAATGATGGGAAGGTGGTAGGTGTAGTGACCTGATGATGAGGAAGAATGTACGCAGCGGTGGTGAAGTGAACTGAGGAATCAGGGAATGAACACGTGAGCGGACTGCTCATCATGTCTCACATGGCGAGGCAAACATCGGGAGCGGACGATAGGAAGAGAGAGGGAGTTAAATGATGACTATCTGTCGTCTTATTACACAGTGAATGTAAGGTTTTCCTTTACGATGAAAAACACAGAGGATGGTTGAGTTCGAATGTGGTGGTACACATACTAACATGGTTGCACCATCAAGAGGAGGTGATGTACGAAAACTGTACATGGTGAAACGTGTTAGAAGTTCCAGTCTTTTGCATCGGACTCTCTCTCTCTCTCTCTCTCTCTCTCTCTCTCTCTCTCTCTCTCTCTCTCTCTCTCTCTCAGTAAGCGTTACGTGCTGGCTCTGCTTTGGTCATAATCTCGTCATAGGTATCCGTAGGTTGGTACATCTCTCTTCCTCAGCCTATCCCCACCTCCTGCGCTCTCTCACTCTCCTTCCCTGCTACACCACACCGCACCAGGAGCTGCAAGAGCCGTGATGTGCCTCCCTCCCACGTACCTCCCCCGCCCACACACCCAGCTCCCGCCTCGCCACACCACCACACCACCGAAGCTTTTTCCGGCCTTGCGAGTCTCACGGTGATAAGTGAGTTTCCTAATTGCGGCAGAAGAACGCGCGGGAACCGCGCCAGGAAAAAGGACAAGAATTGAGAATGATAAGATGACATGAGGTCTTCCACCAGCCAACACACTTGAGAATTTCCTCATAAAGGAGTTAAAACAGATTTGTTTATTTCCTAGAATTCATTTAGTCAGGGGCAAAAGTCCTGAAGTAAGCTAGACCTTAAATGAAACATCTAAGGAGTTAAATGAATAGAAAAGTAAGAGAAGAAGGTTTTTAAGGCGATAGAAACTCTGTCTTTTAAGAGAGACAAGTCATTGCTATTCGGAAAAAAAAATGATGAAGGCAAGAATTCCAAAGCCTAGCGGTGTAGGGAAGAAAACAGATAACACATGCTGATGCGGGCAAACATCCCTGTGGCCTTATGCGCGAGTAGTTACCCTTGATGTGGTCATCCATTGGTATAATTACAATCTGATGTGGTAGCCTCCTCCACCTGCTTCCTGTAGAATTTGAAGGTATAACACAATATCACTTCGGTCGACAAATCCTCCTGAGCCTCCCTTGGCTTGGCTTACAGCTCAGCGTGGTACCAGAAGCTGATCAGTTCAGACATAGCAACGTGGTGTATGTACACCAGGACTGTGAGTTACCTAAATGCTGACTGGCTTGTGAACACTGTACTGCACATTTCCTTCAAGCGTTTTGAATAATACACAAGGTCTGGCATTCTGACGCCGGGGCCAGTAAGACAGTTGCCATTGCATCTTGATCACGGCCTTTCATTATTGAGGGACCAAACTTGCATGACATTTAACAATATGTAAGTATCTGTAGAACTCACTACTTATACTTTGACGTCAAGAGTAGATGGTG
Source organism: Panulirus ornatus (assembly GCF_036320965.1). Classification (NCBI taxonomy): domain Eukaryota; kingdom Metazoa; phylum Arthropoda; class Malacostraca; order Decapoda; family Palinuridae; genus Panulirus; species Panulirus ornatus. The sequence continues at coordinate 2,559,638 of NC_092236.1, read as the reverse complement.
AGTGAAGGCGAGCAGCAAGTGAAGCTTAAAACAGAAGTTCGTCGCTAGAGACATAGCCAGAACGAATGAGTTAGAGATGTCTGCAAGAAGAGGTTTAATGATAACTGTGGTTGAGGGATAGTGCATGTAGATGAATGGAAGGGAGAGATTTATCCCTGGGCATCACGGTGAAGAAGACAGTCCACAACAGACACCGCAGTGTGGGAGATAACCCTCACCTGGCAACACAATCCTCTCCAGGCAACAACCCACTCCAGGCAACACAACCCACTCCAAGCAACACAACCCTCTCCATGCAAGACAACCCACTCCAGGCTACACAACTCTCTCCATGCAAGACAACCCACTCCAGGCAACATAACCCACTCCAGCCTACACAGCCCACGCCAGGCAACATAACCCACTCCAGCCAAAACAGCCCACGCCAGGCAACATAACCCACTCCAGCCAACACAGCCCACGCCAGGCAACATAACCCACGCCAGGCAACACGGCCCACGCCAGGCATAACGCCGCGTGGAGCATCGATAATTTAGAGAAGTTTAGTGAGCCCAACTTTTGCAGTGGTGATTTACGAATGGTGGCCGCCAACCAGCCAGAAATTTGAATAATAGAAGGCACTTTTTTTCCCCTTTCCGGGACGACTTTTCTAAACGTTTCCACAAACGTTTTAACAAACGTTTATGTTTACACTCCGACAGTTTCTTATGTGCACACCCATTTAGATACTCACACGATTCTGCGAATGTATTCACAGTTGTTCAAAATACATGGTTACCTGTGTACACAACTCACTGTCGTACACATACGTAGACATGGTAGATCAGACGTTCGTGTACACCTTCACATGACTGGACACATGACTGGACCTTCGCATGACTGAACGTATGTCTGAAGCACAGTATGTATACAGGTGTTTATCGTACGCACATACCGTCTTCTTAACACATGTTCATAAAGCTACAGGATGAGATAATGAACAGATTGTTACATTTGTCGTGGTGTCTGACTGACTGGGCCTGTGTGTGTCCTATCGAGCTAGGTCGTACCGATGACCCCATGATCAATTTCTCCACGTAACTGCTCATGTTTGTTTGTCTCGAACAGGATTACTCCTCACTGTCGAAAAAAGACTACAAATTCAGCAGTGGATGGGAGGAAACTCAACCACCTGTCCTGCCCTGCCACACACACAAGCTGTGTGGCAAGGGGTACTCACCTCTGCCCTACCACTTCACAGAACACACGACAGTATCTGTGGAAACTAAGATATATAAGTCGAGGAAGAAAAGCTTGACCTGCCAAATTCTGTGCTAATTAATGTGTATCTTCCTGCCGCCAGCTTTCCCGACACCAGCCTTCCCGCGGGTGTGGTGGCATGGCATGATGAACGGCCGAGCTAATAGCCTACACCTTCCATCCTCCTCCACCCGCGCTATCGCCCACCTTCTCTGCCTTTCCGTGCTTCTACGCTCCACTATTTCGTTGTTACTAAAGCTTCTTACTTCTGCATTTGAAAGAAAATCCCGAGATAATTTCCATTTCATTTTTGTAACCTGATAAAGTAATCTATCCTAACACAGCTCAGTTCCATCCCATTAATCCAATCTGTATATCCGGCGCATCGGTTTTCAGCAATCACTGGACTAACATGTACGACACTGGACATCAGGTGGACCAGCTTCGAGCTGCACCCATCCTCCTACCCTGGGGTTCAACACCTTACAGATTATACTGTGGCACCTGTGTTCTGTAATGATGACGGGTTCTGAGAGATCAAGTCCCAGGATGTTGAAGTTCAAATGTTCACATCCTGGTGACCGACGACAACTGAAATCACAGCCAAATTTTGAGAGGAACTGCATGACCACGAACCTCAAGGGGGAAGGACTGAGCGGTCACTGAAGCAAATATTCTGTAGCAGAGGTCCAGATGATCCTCCCAGAGGAACGCTCTGACCTCTAGAGACCACTGGGCTGCCACCTTGTACTGGAAATTTGAGGAGAGAACTAGGGAGCGTTTGTAGTCATGAATTCCGTCCTCAAGGTACCAGCACAAGGGTGGCAGCCCAATGGTCGTCAATATTTTCCACTAAATCTAATTCTATAAATCCTCCACCCGCAGCCCGCCAAACCTTCCATCTTCCACTCACGATCCTTTATCCATGATCGTCAACGTACCACCTCGGTTCAATGAATTTCCTCTGTAACCCTTCAGTGGTGTCCCTATCCAAGGTCCCTTCTCCATAACCCCTCAAAAATGACTCCAGCTATGGCCCTTCACGTCAACCCTCCACCCATGGCCTCCAACCCATGACCCCACTAACATGAACCAGGAGCGCCTGGTTCCTCGGACATGATAGTGAGGTTGACAGGTAATGGCCAGGGAAACACTTAGCGAAAGTTTTATCTACTAAAGTTAGCAGGACGCGCTTGATGACGTGACTTCCGACGCTGGGGATGGCAACACTGCCGGAGTACTTCTTACATCATGAAACCTTTGTGACACTGACAAGGAAGACGGTGTCAGCGCGTGACCCACCCGTCAATGGCGACAGTCATACGACTTGTTCTGTCACACAACAAATGGGAGAATGAACAGTGGGGTGTGTATAGTCTGTGTCACGTATGCAGAAGGACAGCCGATAGAAATAGGGTTGTTTTTGAGGGAAATGAAAGAAACATGGAAATAATGGTAGTCTTTTCCTATAAACGTCTCATGGCAGGTGACTGTGTCTACGCCTACGGTATTTCTATAATATGATCAGCCACCACAAAGTCGATGTGCTTCAGCCATTAAGTATTGCTAAGTTTCCGAGAGCATAACTTTCTGTGACCGCTGTCATCAGTTCTCTCAACCTCCTGTCAAACACTCGCCTTCCTTACTTTAGGATTCCCTCTCAGTCACCCACATGGATGATTAGTTCGCCTATATAATCTTTGGAGATTCCTCCATCATCGTAAATTCCCTTCATTAAATCTAATTTTTCCCTCGTCACTTAATCGTTTTCCGTCATCTCCCACTTTCTTACGTTTTCTTACATACCCTGTTTAGTGTGTATCGTACCATCTTCAGTGGAGCCTGTATCTATGTACACACGCACATGCACACAATCTTTTCAGTCTCCCTTTCCAGTGTTGTATATTTCCAGCCTCTAGCTACAACTATCACCATCAACGGTCAACTGTTGTTATTTCTATCATCATCAGGAAGATGAAGGATGGCGAAGCGTGGATGGGAAGGCCGTTGAATCTCTCAAGGAAAGGCGAGGCGGTGTAATTGACAAGTCAGATGCTCATTGTATTTATGGTTCAAAGTGAGGGTTGCAGAGATGCACGTCCAGTTTCATTGTATAAAAAGGCAAGAGGAGACAGAAGTAAATGCACAAATGATGCAAATGCAAATTTGTTTATTCCTGGCGTGTTGCATGAGAGAGCGGTGGTGGGTGGTAGCATGCAGGGAGAACAGACCAGAGAGGAACAATATGGCTTCAGTGTGGGAATGGGTTTATTGATTAGGTTTTTGATTTGAAGACTGTGTGACTCCTCAGATGATTGTAGACCTGACTCATGAAGGAAGAAGTTTATAGGAAGATGAAGGAACGAAAGAAGGATAATTCTGTATTCGCTGAGAAGTGGACGCTTACCACGGGCCCAAGCCTGAGTGGCGGGGCCACAGCTCACGAGAGCAGGAAACAAATAATACCTGATGAACAAGGAGAGAGCGGCAAAATCATGGTGGATAACAAGAAATTATTATAGAGAAAAGAGGCTCGGAAAACTGATGAGACAGAAGGCCTTTGATTCCACTTTGGCTAATAGAAAGGTGGAAAAAGAACCAGTCCTCCGTACTGGGTAGATAAAATCCTTGTTCATTTGAGACAGCTCATCACTAATGCAATAATCACGACTCCTACACAATACTCCCAGCTTTTGGGAGGAATGTTTCGTAATGTTGACTTGCAGTATTTGAAAACTGAACAGAACCGTATTACTATACGAGAGAAGGCTGGCAAAAAGATGTTGGTAGGCATAGATTTACAGACATCAATTTCCATCACTTTCTCTTCAATCTTATCTCTTCCTATTACAATATCCCTTGCCTTAACTTCCTCTCTTTATCTTCCTCAGGTTTACCTTCCTCTGTTTTATCTACCCGTGCCTTACCTTGCCTGCCCCTGTACCAGCTGCAGGTCTGTGGTCAGTACATATGACCGCCCTGCTCCTGCCGGCCTGCCCCAGCCATTAATGCCTCTTAACCCACCGAAGTAACTGAGTAATGGTTCCCAGGGGAATATTTCTCCTTTGCCATACCCACCCATTCGCTCGTCCACTCCACCACCCTGCTCATGGTAACGCCGTCTGCCTTCACGCTGCCGCCCACCACTCTCACTTCACTTGCCATCACTCCTCAGACATATATTCTCCCGATTTTCCTTCTTCCCTAAATTTTCCGTTTGGATCTTCGTCCTGCGTCTTGCTTACATTCTTGCCCCCACACTACTACCATGTTGACTCCACATCTGTCTAAATACCTCAACAGTGTCCTTACCTTGACCGTTTGTCTTACCTATTTTCTCTCTGATTCAAACTTACTTGGCAAAGCACACAGACATCAAACATATATAAAGGTAAGCATTTGTAAAAAACAAACATGCTCAAATATCAATCAATATCTACTTGTCTATCTATCTAGCCATCGATCTATATACCATCTAATGATTAGGTAAAGAATAATCTTGACCGATACTTAGAACAGTGCTTACTTGGTGGCCAGGTACGATAACACACTCACTGTGGATGAAATGTCTAAGATTATCTAGACATTTGAACCCTCAACCCTAACCCTATTGTGTGGCTCCATCTCAATCCCACCTGTTGCTGTGTGGCCAGCCCTCACTTCCACCTGTTGCTGTGTGGCCAGCTCTCACTCCCACCTGTTGCTGTGTGGCCAGCCCTCACTCCCACCTGTTGCTGTGTGGCCAGCTCTCACTCCCACTTGTTGCTGTGTGGCCAGCTCTCACTCCCACCTGTTGCTGTGTGGCCAGTCCTCACTCCCACCTGTCGTTGTGTGGCCAGCCTTCACTCCCACCTGTTGCTGTGTGGCCAGCCCTGACTCCCACCTGTTGCTGTGTGGCCAGCCTTCACTCCCACCTGTTGCCGTGTGCTCACCTCTCACTCATGTCACCACATGTGTGCCCCTAATCACATGTATTTCCTATTGACTATGCCCTCACCTCTCCCCATGCCAGCCTCCTCCCCCTATACTCACCGTAGAGCTTGATGAGTCCTTCCGTCTCACCCCGAGAGTTCTTGGCAACGCACTTGTAAGGACCGTAGTCGTCTCCTTTCAAGCTCTTAATGTTTAGCCTCATGTGCGTCCGGTACGACACCTCCCCCACCTACCGGCAGAAACGGAAGTGGTCACGGTTAAAATATTATAATTAGAATCTATGGTGGTACCATACATACACCCGATGATCTTTTTGGTGAGGTTTTCCTGTCTATGAACTACTATGAGAGCTTCAGTCTTAAGTCTGAAGGGTATAGTCTCCGCTGTTATGAAAATTGATACAGTTATTAATGATATTTACCTTATGAAAACTAGCACAGTCCTTAACGTGATATATCCTATGATAATTGATATATCTATAACCATGGTATACTTAATGATAACTGGCTATTACTATTATATACGTAATGATAATTGGCACATTTATATCCATGATATACCAAATGATAATGGGTACATTTATTACCAACATATACCTATGATAAATGGTTATTACCATTATATACATAATGATAATTGGTACATTTATTACAGTGATATACCTAATGATTGGTTATTACCATCATATACCTCATGATAATTGTTTCATTTATCATAGTGATATACATAATGATAAATGGAAGTTTAATTACCATGATATACGTAATGGCAATTCGTAAATTTATTAGTATGAAATACTGTACTCTTGAAGTAATGGTACAGTTATTAGAGTGCTATACACTTTGAATTGTTACAGTTATAAGTATAAAAAGTAGTACGGTCGCTAATGTGTGACACAACTGGAAAAGTTTATTTTGGTTGACTAAACTAAAACCTTACGAAATGATGTGTGAATCGAGAATTCTCTAAGGAGTACTAGTGAGGCAGTACTAGTGAGGCATTGTTAGTGAGGCAGTACTAGTGAGGCAGTGCTAGTAAGGAAGTGCTAGTAAGGCAGTACTAGTGAGGCAGTACTAGTGAGGCAGTGTCACTGAGGTAACAGTAGAGAAGCAGGTGAGTGCGGCAGCACAAGTGAGAAATAGCGGAACGGTACAAGGCGCTAGGGACATTACCCGTTCAGTGATGCGGTACTTGCGGCCCTGGTGAAGCATGATGCCCTGGCCCCGGGTCCAGTAGGTGAGGGCGGGCGGGTGAGCCTCGATGGTACACTCGAGGGTGATGCTGTACCCCAAGGGAGCGCCAACCAGCTGGTGCGGGATGCTCATCATGGGCGGGACTGTGGGCGCAAGACAGCATCGTTAATGGTCAAGACACAGGCTGGCTACTGCTGCTAGCAGGTGTGTGGTGAAGGGTTGGTGTTTGTGGTGGGGTTGTCGGGTGTTCGGTGGCCCTCATGGGCGGCAGGCGTCATGTTCGTTGAGTAGCGAGGGTGGGTGGGTGGGTCAAGATGGGCGTGGGTGTTTCAGACAGGCATTACATTCTGGGCGTTGCATGAGGCGGAGCTGTGTAATGATACAGGAGGAATTATGATGGCAGAGGAAAAACTGTAGTAATACAGTTGAGATTGGGATAACAAAGAAGGAACTTTGATATGACAGGATGATCTGCGATAGTACTGGAGGGACTGTGATAATATAGGAAGAAGTGTGGTAATACAAGAGGAACTGCGTTAATACAGGAGAAGCTGGTACAACACAAGAGAGACTGTGATTATATAGGAATAATCTTAATGATACAGGAGGATGTTGACGGCCTGGGTGCGTGCTGTGCTGAGGATGAGCTGAGGATGAGCTGAGGATGAGCTGAGGAGATGGATCATGTCCTCACTTGTCGACGATACAACCTCAGTGTCGTACACTAAAGTCGTGTTCGTCGGTCGTGCTGCAGGGTCCGTGGTGCGTGCGACGCACTACACGATCCGTCGGCGTCAAGGGGTGAGCGTGGGGGCCACTGGCTCGCTGCCAGACGCGTGGGTTTAAAAATACTTTTTCAGATGATGGAGCGGAGGGCGGGTTCACCTGTGACCGAGATGGCTGGCCTGATCTGGGTCACTGGTTGTAAAGGTGGTCTATCAAACAGAGGCCAGGGAGGGTATGGCTGTGTTCCATATAGTGCTAAAATCACCATAGACCTGCTATGATCATCAGTAGATTGTTTTTGATAATATTTCCGTAATCACTGATGTCAATAATCGAAATACGTGTAACAACTTTCTTATGGTCACAAATGTTTGTCTTTAAAAAGTCGGAAACCAGAGCATGACCGCGAGGCTGGACCTGAGAGGCTGGCTGCTGTCTCGACCCCAGTAAGGTTCATTGGGGTTGGAACTAAAAGATTCAGTCGTAGCAGTTGGTCAACATCTTGCATCACAAGTGATCATGATCACTGGGTTTAAACTGAGCAACTCTAAACTGTGATGACTTCCTGTATACTTCCAAGGTGACGTTGTTTAGAATATACTTCTCAGGCAGGGGATATATATAAGGAGTCAGCTGTACAGCCACACTTGTATATCAGTCTTTCAGTCCATCGCTGACTGCTCAGGTATGCAACCACGGAATTCGATCTAGATATCCAGGGAGTCACTCGTCAGTAAGTGTGAGACACTTCTGAAATTTTAATGTCTAACCTTCTCCAGCAGTAAATAGGGATACCAACCTTCGTTCCTCCTCACAGAAAATCACACACCAGTGATGTTGCTTGCAAAACATGGCTCGTTAGTTCGGTCAAAATCCTCTGTGATCAATGATCGACATTATGAACTCCGCAGATAAGATGAGGTAAAGATACTGCAGCTATAAGGAATCAGATTGTTGACATGAAGTGTTTGTGGCCGCGAGCAACGACCAATAACACCACTGTCCACAACTTGGATAGTTTGAATCTCAGACTGAGTCCTGACCTTATGACACAACATTAAGACATAACTCATACAGATGGGTGTCACCATTCTCCAACCGATGAGTGTCATGAGAACTGTTTGCAAATAAGATAAGACTAAGTCGTAAGTGTAAACTCTTTGGCATCTTCCTACATGCCAGAGGCAAGACATAAACTGCTGATGATTGTTTGTTCTGTGGGTCCTCTGTGGGTGGCGCAAGAATATGTGCAGGAAACAGTTCGTAGGAAAACCAAGCTTATCTGGAAGGCAATTATATGAATACAACAGTCGGTATGTTAATAGATAGAAGAAAAGCAAATAGGCAATACGTTGAGTGGGAATTGATTATAGTGCTATGAATTTGATAATGATTGAAAGAAAAATTAACTTCTTAGGCTAGAAGGTACGACCCCTAAGTATGACGGTACGACTCCTTGGTATGATGTGTCTTTTGGCCTGATCTTAAGGGTCGAGTGAGCCACGTAGTCCAACATACCGTCATACCGTCGTCCTGAAGAAGTTAAAGATATTACAGACAAGAGGCGAGGCGCTGGACAGCTGACACTCACAGTTGACGCTGACCTGGATCCTCTTGCTGACGATGGGCGGGACACCGTTCCTGGCGATACACAGGTAGGCAGCCATATCCATCCTACTGACCCGCCCCAGCTGCAGGCTGGCCCCGTTGTACTCCGTCACTGTAGAGCAAAGAGGACATGGTCAGGGGCACGGTGAGCAACCCGGTCAAGGACTCAGGGACCGAGTTAGAGTCACGATCAAAGATACAGAGACCTAGTTAGGGAGACGGTCAGAGACCTAGTGAGGAATTCGGTGAGGGCAAGAGTGAGCGAGGGACGCCAGTAGGAATCAGACACAATCAGAGACAAACTTAGAAGCATTATGGTTCACTGAAAATATATTGGTATGTTTCGTTTAGAAATGAACAATGGCTGAAAAATGGTCAACTTATCAGATGAAGAAGTAGCCACACTTTTTATGTCACTCTTTATTTCTATTAATCTTGAATTTTGTCACAAACAGCTATGAATTGACCCGTGGACGGGAATGCCGCCAGAAAGGAGACAGCGTTTACGAAATGACGAACAACTGTATCATGATGACTGAACTGTTTAACAAGTTACGTGATAAGTGAACTCTTTACATTAGGAAAAGTTAGGAAACTTCTCAGTAGCCAGGTGATATGTTAGGATACGTTAGGGCGTCAAAGTAACTAAGTGGAAATGACATCAACTCGACTCAGGACGTGGTCTTCCTGCAGGAGGAGGAGGAGGAGGAGGAAGTGCTCACCTGCGTGGGTCTTGTTGAGGTTGATCTTGAGGTGGTCCTCACGGCGCCACGTGATGGATGGGGTCGGGGTGCCTGTAGCACTGCAGGTCAGGGTGATGTTGTTGCCCTCCTGCACCATGACGTCACCCGAGCTCTCGCTGTCCACGATGTAAGGCGGCACTGTGAACATCAAAACATGAACGTCAGGCTATACCACATCAGTGATAGAAGGAGACATCTTTAGGCATATGGGAACAACTGAGAAGTAGCTTCAGAGGTAAGGAGACAAGATACAGGGGACAGCTACTCTTGCCTGTTAGGATCTCAAGATTCCCAGGATCTTAGGTCTCGTCTTGAACTGGTAACGTTAAGGAACTCAGTAAGGAGCGGTGTGTGAGGCGTCGCTTACTTGGATGATAAGGATCTACCAGTTGTTACTTTGGATCATTTTAGTACAAGAGGTATTTCATAATGATATATCGTCAAGATTCAGTCCACTGATTTCTCACTCTCACTCTGGTACTGTCAATCTCTCCCTCACTCGCCATTCTCCATCAGTCAACACCTCCCGCCCGGGGAGCGTCAGGTTTAACAAACACCCTCACAGTGAGGCCGGGTAATCCGATCACAGTTCCAACAGTTCACTTTCAGATATTCCTGAATAATTAATACGTACTTGTACGAGGAAAATATACAGGGAAATAGTGTTCTTTCTGGTGTGCAGGGGAGCACGTCGGCGCTTGTCTGGGGCGGCGGGAGACCCCAGGAGGCACATGTGTACTATCCTTTCTAGACTAGACGTACGTTATGATATGCCTCGGTGTTTTCCTGTCCGTCTGTGCGATTGTCTATCAGTCTGTCTTTATGTTCATCGTCCCACTTATCTATTCAGGGACCAGCATGTTGACAAGATTGACTATGGATAGCTTTTGTGATTATTTGTATTTGTACTTTGTGTATAACGTTTACTGAATTTATATACTTATCTGTAATTTATATACTTATCTGTAATTTATATACTTATCTGTAATCTATGTACATTTCTACATCTTCACTCTCAGTCTGTTTGTCTATCAGTGTGTTGATGTATGTGTGTGCCTATGTGTCTGTGTATATATACATGTACGAATGTTAACGGATCATTGATTCATTTTGGGTTGCAATATGATTTTTGCGTTTGTTCCGCCAGACTTTGTATAATTCCTATTATGATTTTAATAGTTATGATGAGCTTGCCGCTCCTCACGTTAATTAAGCCCGCTTAATTTTCCAGCATCTAATGTTTTATTTAATTCCAGAATCGAAGTAAGTGGACAACTGTGCTCGCGGCGCTTGGTCGCCTTACAGAATCAGCGATTACCATGAGACCCACTCCTCCCTCAGGAACCCTGCTGGTTGTGGCGTTCAGAGAGAGAGAGAGAGAGAGAGAGAGAGAGAGAGAGAGAGAGAGAGAGAGAGAGAGAGAGAGAGAGAGAGAGAGTGGGTGGGGGGGATTCAGGGGAAGGACCTGGGACGCTGGCAATAAGCAGAAGGTGCTGGGCTTCCCTCAATCAGTGAGGAGCATTTGTCAGATATCTCACGTTGGCCCAAACCAATCTCTTTCTTCCTTTGGCAGTCTCCTGAGGCCCTACCAACGCTGATCACAAACCACCTTTCTAGTTCACTTATGATGCATTTTATTTTCCACCTCTGAGAGCTAAAGCTAATTAGCACCACAGCTAAAAAAAGGTATTTGAACGATAAACATTTCTTATGAATTCTGACGTCGAGCAGCAGCTAATGAAATAACAACAGATCCTGAGGTATTGGTGGACCCAGGCTGACGGGGGAGCAGCACAGACGGTAATAGCTACAACGGCAGGTTGTAAGACAAAAGCAGGACAGAGCCTCATAGTTACAACAGTAGCTAACAAAGCTGTAGCAGTTGTCAGATGGGCATCATCCACAAAAGAGCAACAGCTAATACACCACAGACAGCCTGGGGTCACCTTGTTCACTCCTCTCTTTACCCTGATTTTGATTTTCGCTGCAAGCGCGGCAACTTCGTTGTGCACTCCTACCGTGCCTGTAGGCGGTGGCGTAAAAGAGGACGGAAGACGCCTTAATGACTGAATTGCATTATAAGTTACATAGTGGAAATGTGTTACTAAGGGTTGGACAATACTGAATGATTTGTTCAGCAATTTGTAAATCAAGTGAACTGTTTACAAACGTAAAGTAAGAATTATTGTGTACTTAACAAGGTCTGTAAGAAGTAAACTATTTAGAACAGTCAAAGCTAGGATACTTTTCAAGTATCTGACATAGAACATTGTTATTGATGAAATGCTTACACATGTAATGTTTGGTAGGATTCATCTTGGAACTCACTGATTTTACAGCACAGTTCAATGTTGTAGGGCGTGAGAGCAGGTTTTCAGGCAAAGTTTACACTTGGTCTGTTTGGTATCAAAAGGAGAGGCAAACTCCTGTAAGTATTTTTACCCAACGTGAGCCGGGTAACCACAACATCAAGGCATCTGTCTAGCGATCCTGTTTCTGGGATGATAATGTGCGGTTCTTCTTTGATGATATAGAAATGGGAGAATGATCCGCTTCTGTTTATTTCACCTCGTCTTAAATCCAAGAGAGTTTGTTTAAATTCTTTCTGAATGATTAAGTCTACTTGCAGGTAACCCGTATGGTACTGAATTATATTCTTCGAAGCAATTTTTGCTAATTTATCAGCCTTTTCACGTATTCTGATCCCAGTCTTTGATGGAAGACTTAAGTTTAGTGAGGAGAGAGAACCAGTTATGGTCTAACTATCTTGAGGCCATTAACAAGTTTAAATGTCACGCTGATAACAAACGGTTCAGTTTGGAGTGTCCTGGATCACACCCGACATTAAGAGGCGAATAGAGCAAAGAGACCAGAAAGTCATTCACAAATTGAGATAAAAGAGAAAATCATGTTACGTTATCACACCACAACACCTGCCTGAAACAGGACGACACCTGCCAGTGGTATGAGGAACTGAAAGAGCTGAGCGGTTTGAACGAGCAGACTCCCTGCTTCCCCTGCGTTAATGACCTCTTCAGTGAAGAGCAGCTCAACTTATTTATCGTCACTTCACCACTATCTACTAGAAACTCCTCACTCTTCACACGACCTGCCTTCAAGCTTACCTTCCAGGCCCAACACCCTCTGAAAAAGTGCATAAGTTTGAATTCGCTGGATGGTTAAACAGTCTAATAGTTACGTGTTCCACTACTTTCAGTGACTTACGAATGGAACTGTGCTAGACATTCTACCCTAAACTTGCAATCCCACTCGATGTTTCCCTTCAGCAATCAAATATCCCACTGTTTGGAAAACTTCATGTCTTCCTCGCACCAAGGTAAACAAGCTCACAATCTCTCTGTGAGCTGCGACCCACTGACACCATCACAATCCCCTGTCTGCTTTGTGGAACTTGGCTTACGTCGATATTTCAACTTCCATAGAAGTTTGCTGATGTGAAGATCTGCACCACTGACTGTCACACTGTGTCCCTGAACACTATCTCCTCTCCGTATAATTAGGGAAATATGTTCTCCTCTTCCCCATCTTTAGCACTGTTTCCTTTCTCCCCCAGCACTCTCCTCCACTTACCCCGCTCCCCAAACACCCCAGCTTTGCTGATATCCCATTCTCTCTGGGCAAAAGAAAACCCACAACATTCTGCCACCTCGGATTAATTTGGTGATCCTTACTTTGCCGTTTCCCTCTTCTCCTGCCAGTACTCTCTGTTCCCCGTTTCTCCCTTGCCAGTACTCTCTGCTCCCCGTTCCTCCCCTGTCAGTGTCTCCATATTCCCTACTCCCTTGCTAGTGCCCCCTGCCCGCCCCTCTCCCCTGTCAGTGGTCCCGTAATCCATCCTCCCATGCCAGTGCCCCTGCTAGTCCCTGATCTCCTGCCAGTGCACCTGCTGGTCCCTCCTCTCCCCTTCTGGTTCTCATCTGCTCTTGTCATCCTGGTTGGCAAGGCACCACACCTCCCCTTCACATTTCAGTTGTCTTCCTCCAGAACCCTCTCACATCTCCCCTGATCCCTCCCTACCTCCTCCTGCCCGACGCCTCCCCTCATCAGCTCCCCAGACACTGGAAGCCCAACATAATTGTTTTAATCTAACACCGTCAGACAAGAAACCTATTTTCGTTTAGATCCTTTACGGCTGCGGCGTTCTCCTAGGGTGGTTTCTCCCCCTTGGTATCACTTTCTTCCCGTCATGGTTTCTTCCTCCCAGTGACATCTTACTCCTGTCATGGGTTTTCTCCATCAGCACCATATTCTTCCGCATGGTTTGTACCCATCTGCGCCATCTTCCCATTGTGCTGGTTTCTCTCCCTGCTTCCTAGGCCAGCTCCCTCACCGTCGTCGTCACAACAGGTTAACCGTATGGAACTACCAGGCGACTGCCTCCTCATGATAGTGTTTTTATCATCCATATCATTCATTACTGATCTATTCTCTCTCTTGCGTTGTCTGATCCGTCAACTTTCCCTCTCCTTCCTCATTCCTTTGTCGTCTTCTGCAGCGCTTCTTCACGCCTTCTGAAATACCTCTTACTTTAACTTACAGCATCTTCCTATATTCTCCATCCCTGAACCTCCCTTCCTTCTTGATCTGTTCCTCTTGCCGTTATACTCTTTTCAATCTTTCCACCTTATTCATATCCCTCCTTCCCTTATTTTCCATCCATCCCGTCTCCTCTCCTATTCCGTCCTTCACTTAGCTGCCTCAACACCGCACTCATTACCACAGTAATGTAAGGAGCACACCTCCCCTGAACCTTCCCCACCCAACCCCCGCATCACCCCGGTAATGTAGGTAGGACCCGAGCGCGCCGCTGTCGGTCTGCCGTGGTCACAATATTGGCTGGGTCCGAACCCGCGGTCGGCAATTAACCGAGTCGTTGAGATGCTTTCATAGCCTCCCTGCCTGATCACATACCCGGGGAGTGCAGGGGAACGAGACGCTGGAATGATGCTCAGGGAGAGTACTGGGAGAGGTGTAGGGAGGGAGAAGAGAGAGCTGGTTGTGTGAGAGGGAGGAACATGATGGAGGAGGACGGTAGAGAACAGAGCCTATGATAGAAGAGGAAGACTGAGGCTAAATGTGCAACAGAAAGTGGGAGGTGTATATATATATATATATATATATATATATATATATATATATATATATATATATATATATATATACACTAGGTGTTCTTTATAACCCCCTTTTCCTGAGTACATGTTGCCTTCTTAGGCAGTTCATAGATAGGCAAGACCTTTGCTCTCTTACATGAACATTTTGTATAACACTTGATGTGGTGTATCATGTGTATCTGAACATATCTTCATCATAAATGGAAAGCTATCACCTGGACTATGAACCTTATATTAGTGAAGTATTCTCTATATGTCTTTTCTAGACATTTCAATGCATTCCAAGACCTCCTCCTCCTCATTCCACTCTCTAGTGGTGTTGGAGCCATATTTTCTCCTTGGTGAAAACACTATTAAACATAATTTATTTCCTCCCTTATCCATACTTCATCCTCTACAATTCTTCCATCTAAATCCCTCAGGTCTATTAGCTGCTCTTTAGCTGACGATTTACGCCAGACGAATTTATGGAAAATTGTGGATAATTTCCTATTTGTCCACAATATTCTTTTCAAAGTTAATTTGTGCCTCTCTTTTTCATCCTGCTATCTTCGTTCCTTTCTCTCTTACTCCATATAAATGCTGGCTGGCTGGAGTACTGCCTTTATCTTCCCTGTAGCGCATTGTATTACTCCGTTGTTTGACATTATTAAACCACCCCTCCTTCTGTCTCAGCCTTCTGTGTGTGTGTGTGTGTGTGTGTGTGTGTGTGTATGTGTGTGTGTGTGTGTGTGTGCATACAGACAGATAAACAGATACCGAGAGAGAGAGAGAGAGAGAGAGAGAGAGAGAGAGAGAGAGAGAGAGAGAGAGAGAGAGAGAGAGAGAGAGAGAGAGAGAGAGAGGTCAGATTGTGGGTCGATCTGTGTCCCGGGCGGCACTAAAGACAAGTTATAATGTTGTGAACATTTATCGAGATAAGAGAAACTTGCCAGACGTGAGCGAGGATCTTGATTTCCAGATCTTTTCTTGATTCTTATATACACATTCGATAAAAAAGCTATCTTTAACGATAACTTGTACGCCCGGCCACAGCACCAGGAGATCCCAGAACACCATAATACGAGTAACACAGCATAGAGAGCCACGGCACAATAACACAGCATGTGGTGCCGGTTCCACAATACATCACACATGGGTTGTACCAACTCGCTGTTCCCAAAGCTCCATATTCTTCTGGCATCATCTAACATGACGTTAGGCAGAGCGAGTCTAGAGGGCCGCTCGTCATGAGCTGGCGTTCCCCAAGGGGATGATGACCTCTCTGGCCCGTAATGTTTGTCCCTCGGCCCAGACGACGGCAGATAAGGCAGGAGGAAGAAGGGTTAACGTGACGCTGGTGATGGCTTCCCTTGTCCTCCTCTGTTTCATCTCTTCCGTCACCAGGACCTGAGGGAAGGCTCCTGATGTCAACCCTTACCACTTAAACACATGTTCTGCGATGTTTTCCTGGCTGAAGTTTTTGTTTCTTTCATACTGTTTATCACAGTGTTTAACCTTTTGTAATGTTGCTTAATTGAAAAGGTTTATGTTTTCATAATGCATCTTCTTTCAAAAGTTGTATTCCTCCACAGTTCTTTCTCCGTCAGAGCGTTAACCCTGCAAAGTCGTCTCCTCTTTCAAAACATCAATCCCTTCATAAAGTGTCTCACTTCACAACATCAGCTCTCCTACTCTCCACCTCGTTCCCAGACCTTCATGATCAAAACGTAACTGTTCTCGTAGTGTTTTCCATCCTCAACAAATCATTTTCCTGATATTGTATTTCGTTCAAATCATTTTTTCCACATCATCAGCTGCCCTAGATTTCCCTGGTTTCATAATAGTTTACATGCACACAATTTCTTCAATTCCTCACTGGCCATTTTACTCTATCCGACCGTTCGACTGCCTTATTCAGACCACATTTAGAGTACACTGTATACTTCTGATCAGAACGCATAGAAAGAAGAGCCTCGGCAACTTATGCCATCATTTAGAGGTAAAACTCGTGGAGAGAAGCTTATGTTGATATAAAATAATTTTCTTTCCATGAGCCTGGACTCCAAGGAGATCTGATTTTCTGGAATAATAGATAATTTCGGTGATATAACTCACGTTATTTCCTCTCATTAGAGAGACATACGGTGACCAAGAATAACTGTATGGAGTTAAACTGGAAGATGTGGCACAAACGACAGATGATATCAAAGCTAAGACTATCAACACGTTTATAACACGACTAAACAAATGCTTTTATGATATTGATAATCAGTGACAAGAAACTGGTCCATGATAAGCATGTTGTTGTTGCAGAATGATAATAAACTATGCAGGTGTTTCAGATTTTTTTTTTCGATGAGTCGTAGCGAAAATCCTTTCCCGGAGTAGCTACCGGCTATAATCAGATTATTTCGTGTTGTTCAACCAACTTTTTTTGTAAATTTCAGTGTCAGAAAATTCTCTCTCTCTCTCTCTCTCTCTCTCTCTCTCTCTCTCTCTCTCTCTCTCTCTCTCTCTCTCTCTCTCTCTTCTGTATAATACTCCTGCATAGCTGTTTTCCCGCTGGTTAATATATCGTTGGGGATGGTGGGTGGGAAGGAGCTTTCTGCCATGCTGTCATGTCTCCGTCGATATAGATCAGGAATCTAGGATGGTATGAGTGCCATGCCTGGCTACCTCGCGCACTGCTCTCCCATGTTCTCCCCATAGCATTCCTCAGTGCGCTTTGTTCCACCATTTGCATGTATTGTTTTCCTTCCACTATGTCTTCAGTTCTGTCATATCCCACTTTCCAAAGCATTTACCATCCCACAACGTCCTCTGTTACGTAGTTTACCCTCCCTCCTCTGTCCCCTGTCCCAGAGTGGGTAATGGTGCAAAATATACCTCATTATACAATGTATCTCCATTATGTAATATGTTCCATTGTGCTGCTCCCTCCAGTGTATACATCCTCTGTTCCACGATGTCTTCTGTTCCATAATGTTCTTCATCTCGCAAAGTAATACAGGAAGGGTGTAGGGGAGGGTAGGTGGAAGAGTAGGATAGGGAGGGAAGGAGGGACGGAGGGAGGAGATTCCTCAGTATGGAAGAACAGGGAGAGTACAGAAGTGAGGGAGGATGAGACTGTGGGAGAGGTAAGGGAGAGGCGGAGGGAGGGGGTGGGGGTGTAGGAGCTTGAGGTAATGGCCTCTTGGCCAGATTTATGGCCGAGGACAAATCGGGTTCGTTTAATTAAGATTTTGTAATCTGGAGGCAAGGCTGGGCTGGTGTGTGTAAAGTTGCTCGAACATTATGGTTCCTTCGGCCGGCCGGTGTTCTGCAAGACTGGCCAGTCGGGCGCCCCAAGACAAGCCAGTCGGGTGCCGCAAGACTGACCAGTCGGGCGTCACAGGACTGGCCAGTCCGGTGCCGTAAGACTGGCCAGTCGAGCGCCGCAAGACAAACCAGTCGGGTGCCGTAAGACTGACCAGTCGGGCGACGCAAGACTGGTCAGTTCAGTGCCGCAAGACTGGCCAGTCGGACGCCGCAAGACTGGCCGGTCGGAATGCCGCAAGACTGGCCAGTCGGACGCCGCAAGACTACCCGGTCGGACGCCGCAAGACTGGCCGGTCGGAATGCCGCAAGACTGGCCGGTCGGACGCCGCAAGACTGGCCGGTTGTGCATTATACCACCCGCTGTTCTACGGTTTGCTCCGGCTTCTGTGCTACCTCCTACCATGACGCCGCCCGCTGTGACACCACCCAGTGTGCCACTGCCTTCTGTGCTACTTCCCCACTATGCCACCACTCACTGTACCATCACTAACAGCATTGCCGCACATTGTGCCACCACCCTTTGTGCTGCCGCCCGTCATACTGCTACACACTGTGCCACCATCCACTGTGGCACTGCCCACTGTGTTTCCACTCCCTGTGCTGTCGCTTACTATGTTCCCTCTATGGTACTAACACTCATGCTTTCATCGCTCACTGTGCCGCTACCCAACGAGGCGCTGCCCTCTGTGTATCAACCATTGTGCCACCACTCACTGTGCCGCTACCCACTGTGCCACCACCTACTGTACCATAGCACACTCTGCCACAGTTCATTGTGTTAAAGTTACTGTGCTACCGCCCACTGCTCGACCGCCCATTGTACACCAGTTCCTTGCGCTACAGCCGACTGCACTGTACGACCACCTACTGTACCACTGCCCACTGTACGACCACTTACTGTACCCCCGCCCACTGTACCACTATCTACTGTACCACCGCGTACTGTGCTACCACTTACTGTACCACCGCCCACTGTGGGCCCACCTACCGCACCACCGCCCACTGTGCTGGGCTCATATCCTCCCAATTAGCCTAATCCCCTCAATGACAGGCCCGGACAGAGGTCCTGTTGTCATAACTATGTTTTTCTTGTTGATAAACTAACAATTTGTCAATATTAAAGACGACCCTCTCTCGTGACCTCTGACCTCTGACCTCTGGCTGTGACGTTGATGAGGCACATGAGAGCCACACTACCAGGTGTGTGGGCAAGTCTGGGGCAGATGTCTCATACCAAGGTGTCAACTACACCTGTCAGGCCTCCCTCCCGTAACATGACAGGGAAGTTCTGATCGTGAGCGTGTGGACGACTCCACCTGCGTATGGCAACACCACACAGGTCGTCCGTGTCTAGTGCTGCTGTTAACGCAATCAGCCGTTACGCACGTCGTCTGAAGACAGTAAGCACCTGCGTCCGTGGGCGTCTGTCAGTCACGGACGGTGTGTCTAAGGAGGTTCCCTGTGACGGAGGGTCGCCCCCAGCCAGGGCCAAGATTTACCGTTGATATCATGGAATCGGAAATGTATTAGTAAACTCAGATATCTAATGAACGTAAATGGCCAATGAAAAAAAATCCTGCTACTTATGCCCTTATACTGCCAGTTATGCCCTCATGCTGCTAGTTATACCCTCATACTATATCCTCATACTACTCGTTATACCCTCATACTCATGACCATTAAATTTCAGTTTTAAAGGTAAACCACCAGGTGTGGTCAAGCTGGTCCAGTAATACTTTCAGCGGATGTGTTCATCATGCAGAGTAGGCTAGCCGCTAATATGAAGGTCAGCTGGTTACTAGGACTGGCTGGCTGTTAAGAGGGGAGTAGGCTGACTGCTGAGGTGAAGCTTCTTTCTTTCGCTGGTGGGCGTGCGGGCTGGGGCGTAGCGGCAGAAGAGGTGCTGGGGATGAGGCAGGTCAGAGGGTTGGGGGCGAAGGGTAGGTCAGGAGGTGGGAGGTGAGGGGCAAGTCAGAGGGCAGGTCGGAGGGCAGGTCGGAGGGGAGGGCGGGGCAGGATGAAGGGTAAAATGTTGAGCTTGAGTTCTGTGTTTGAGCAAAGTATCAGCTTGATGCGGGAGGCCGACGGCGCTGCACTGGAAAGTCGATTACAGTTGTAATGCCCCTGATCCCAGGGGCCTGTGGGGGTAATATTCCAATCCCTGAGGGGCTGTATGGACTGTAATTACCCTTATCCCTGAAGGTCTGTGGGGGCTATGATTACCCTGATCCCTGAGGGTTTGGGGGGATGTTATGTCCTGGGGGATGCCGGGTCGCCCTGTCATCATTACCCATTGGACCTGGTGACCAATATCATGTCTTCCGTGACGCCCAACGTAATGTCAACCGAGGTACTATCTTGCTTATGTAAACTGGTGCTGTATGTCCTCTGACCATCTGTCCTAGCTCGTCTCACCTTTACATGTGCAGAGGAAACACTGTTACAGTAAGAAAATCCTCAAAGATACACACACACACACACACACACACACACACACACACACACACACACACATATATATATATATATATATATATATATATATATATATATATATATATATATTCTTTCATAAGAGGACGTTATTCACGGTTACCGGTGGCCAAATATTCAGACATGTTAGGGATTTAAAAGATTGCAATAGCCCAGCCGCTTAAGGGTGAGATGTAATATATTGATCAGCAAGACACACATGTATGTACGACTTTCATGATTCTTTTGAGGATGGATTTTGAATGTAACAAAACACTGTTATGATCTCTTTGAAACCATATGTTTCGTCTAGTATGACTATCTTTTGCATAGATCTACTGTACTAAAACTCACTTAATTCTCCTGCTCCAAGCCGTTATACAACAAAAGCCCACACCACCAGACACCTAGCAAATCTAAGAACAACAAAAAGTTTCAAAACCATTTTTTATCGTTTGTTCAACTCTGTTTCGTTATCAGTACATCTGCTTCAATTCCTGTGTAAAACCTTTGTCTCACCCACAAGGTCCTGCTGTGTCCCATTCTAAGCAACATAGTGTCCTCTGTAACGATCCCATTGCGTCCCACTCAGAGCATTATAGAGTTCCTTGTAACGTTCCTGTTGTTTCTATTTAAAGCATTGTAGTGTTCCCGATAACAGTCCTGTTGTATCCTATTCTAAATGTTACATTGGCCACGTAACGCCTTGTTGTCTCACTCTAATTGTCACCCTCCTCCACTGTGAAGGACCTGTTGAATCCCATCATAAGCGACATAGTGCCCCTTGTATCTGCCTCTTATGTCCCCTGTAAAGCCTTATTTCA
The DNA here is from genome assembly GCF_036320965.1 of Panulirus ornatus. Classification (NCBI taxonomy): domain Eukaryota; kingdom Metazoa; phylum Arthropoda; class Malacostraca; order Decapoda; family Palinuridae; genus Panulirus; species Panulirus ornatus. The sequence continues at coordinate 2,538,465 of NC_092236.1, read as the reverse complement.
AATCCAGGAAGCCTTCTATTTTTCCGGTAACAGCTTGTAGTCAGAGCGCTTGTGTTTGCTGTGAGGATTGGGCCCGTGTGCGCACCTTGGTTTCTTTGTCTGTTTCCTGTTTCTCGACAAGGCTGATTTGCGTACTTGTGTTGTAATATTTCGATATGAGTTTTGAGGCTCAAAGATACTTGGTCCTCCATATGTACCGAGCAGAAGGGGCACGAAAGGTGCGACAGAATGTCAAGGTCATGGGTAGTAAACTGAAGGAAAATATAAAGTCCCTCCTACCTCCAGCGTGGGACGAGGTACCTGATCTCCACCTTCGGGTAAGGTTAGAGCAGCCTGCCCTCACCTCCAGATAGGCTCAGAGCAGCCTCCCTCCATATCCGAGTGAGGTCAGGGTAGCCACTACCTCCGGGTGAGGTAAAAGCAGCCCCCACATCCAGGTGAGGTCAGGAAAGCCCACCCCCCTGCACCTCCAAACGAGGTCAGGTTAGCCCCCACCACCACCCAATGAGATCAAGGCAACCCCCAACCCCAGGTGAGGTCGGAGGCCGCTTCCAATACAGGGTAACGTCGGAGATGACACCTGGAGGCGGCGCTGGTGGATGTGGCCCACCGCAAGAAGTCTCTTCACCAGTGATTGGCTCCGCCAGTTTTTCCTCAAGATAACTAAATCAATTATAGGTGTTTTTGGCGGGTTCCTCCTGTCCTGTATCAGATATATTGGCCACGTCCGCCTGTATTTCCCAAGATGTTATTGTTCAACTGCCGCTACTTCTACTGTGTTATTGCTGCATTTGTTGTAGTTGTTTCTGGTATTGGTGTGGCTGCTTCCATGACTGTTATTTTTGTGGATGTTTCTCTGGTGACAGCTGATTTTACTGTTTTTGTCCACACTTCTGTTCTTGATGTTGTTGTGGATGTTTCTCTGCATATACTGCTGCATTAAATATCTAAGGTTTTCCATGAATCCAACAGTTACATAAAACTTGGAGACCTGGAAAAATAAATAACTTTCATAAAAGTCCGCAAACCCGCTACAACATCGAGATCTACTGTAGGACTGTTGGCGTAGAGAACACAGGTCCCGTCAGGGAGGCACGAGACCCTCGTAGGTATTCGGATGGTATACAAGAGGAAGTAAAGTGTGGCTGAGCAGCTCGGGGTGTTGCCAAGTGCTCGTTCACCCTTAGCATAAACATGCGTGCACAGCCCACAGTTTGAACAGCACACACTAGCCGTGCGGGACACAGGCTACACACCGCACACCAACTACCTCTTACTTTCGGCCTTGTTCTAGTGTGGCGACAGGTCACCACAAACATCAATGAACAATTGATTTTGAACATATACATGAGCTGCAGCATTGCTTAAGACTTTTTTCATTCAAACTATAGAACGGGAAGGGACCAGAGGAGGCTCCAGCTTCATCAGGTCAGGCACAAGGCATCACCTTGTACCACATCATCTCTGGCACTGGCAAAGTTGGCACTATGGGGGTGGGGGGCGGGGGGCTAGTCAGGTGATGCCTGGTACCACACCATCCCTGGCCTTGCCTGGTCATCTCCATCATCAGCGAAGCCAGCCACATCTTCCTTCACAGCACAACACTGTGTAACACTATGCACCATAGAGCAACACATTACAATATAACACTACATAATATAACACAGGACAACAAATTACAACACAACCATCCCTGAGAATACATGTAGAGTTTCCTCCCCTTTAACAGGTGCCCGCATCCCCAGCTCTGTAACACCCGCCCCCAGTCCCATACTAATCCTCAGCCAGAGCCATCCCACAGTTCCTGCCACATCCCCAGGCAGGTAGCATCCGCTCCAAGCTCCCTTCCCGCCTCAAGCTCCTCCTCACGCCCTGAGCCCCATACCAGCCTACACTCTCGCCACTAACTAAGTCCCGTGTCTCCCCACAGCCCTCACCAGCCCTGTCACATATCATTGTACAACCAGTCCTATTTTCACGGGCCTACTCTCGTCCTATCGCCATCCCAAGCCTCATACTAATCCTATCCAGAACTATCCTAAAGATCCTGTCCCATTCCGAGCCCCTTTCTCCACCCCAAGCCCCATACTAATCCCCATTCTCGCCCTTACCCGTCCCGTATCACCCTGTAGCCCTCACTAGCCCTGTCTTATCTTCAGCCCCATGTATACCAGCTTACTCCTGTCCCACTGCCACCCAGCCCCATTTACTCTCGCCATCTACCCCTCCAGCCTCGCCCCCCCCCCCCCAACTACGAGAGGGCCAGAACGCATACTACATACTTGAGGGGGAATGTAAAGAAACTCGGGAGAGTGTGTGTTGCCCCCACGAGAGAGTTATCCCAAGGGTCTACACGTGGAGTTTGTTCTGCCAGACGAGGAACACAGCCGCTCACACTGGGGCCAGCCACGGAGTGCTGGAGGCCGTGTTGATACTGCCAACAAAGGCAGAGGAGAGAGTGAGAGAGAGAGAGAGAGAGAGAGAGAGAGAGAGAGAGAGAGAGAGAGAGAGAGAGAGAGAGAGAGATCATGATGAGCATATAACGTGTAAAACGCCCGTCGGGGAACGCTGAGTGACTGTCTCAAACCCAAGAATATCTCGTGTGATGTGGACGGTTACCACACTTGGTGTGACGAGAGAAACAGACCTTTTGTCATGAGGTGTGTGCTGGTGCCTACGGGTCCTCAAGGTTTATCAGTCATCGAAAAAGATTCTTTTCGGAAATTTGATGAAAACATTAAGGACTCGATGCATAAAAGCCGCCATTATAAACTATCTTTTTTTTTCCTTTTGTTAACAAATGTTATTTCCTGACACCCTTTTTAAATTTTGGTTATCTGGCTGATGGATCATCATACACTTTATACCGTGAAAGATGAAAAATGGTAGTGATGGAGTGGGAGTTGGAAGGGAAGGGGGAGTTCCAACCGGAGGGGGAGTTGGGATGTGGGAGGATAGGGGGAGTTGAGGGCTGGGGTGGTGGGGGACGGGGAGTGTTAACCACCTGGACACAGCCCTCGCTTGATTTCCCTCGACAGTCCATTGACCTGCTAATGGGAACGCTCCTAAGCAATTTACTGCTAAACACCAGCAGTGATTATTATGAAAGCAAACCTGAAAATAAACATGTCTATGTCAGATATGGTGTACGTTAAGAGCAGGTATGGCGTTGTACTTTATGTAACGCTGAAAAGAACTCTTTGTTTTAGCAGCTTTGAGCCATACAGTGCACTTGTAAGCATAGTATATTATGCTAAAGACATACATACATACATACATACATACATACATACATACATACATGAATACATACCTACATACATGAATACCATACCTACATACATACATACCCACATACATACATACATACATACATACGTACATAAACACATGCATGCATACATGAACACATACATACAGACATACATACATACTCATACACATACATGCATACATGTAGAAAGGAATAAAAAGGCATTCAAGCAGCAGCAAAGCAATGGGTGCCTTCGAAGGTGTTTGTGATGGTGGAGGATTTCAGAAACTCATAGATTTAGTGTGGTAAACCAGAAATGCATACTGATGAGTCAGAGAAATACGTACCTTCAAACTGGTCATGCGGCTAATACAAATAATGTTAATTGTGGGTTTGAGGTGAAATGTGAATCAAGTCCATACTTAAACATATCAACACTACTGCTGTCAACCATATCACTCCGTATGTTGCCGATCCTGTTAAGGAAGCAGTAGCGCGCTTCGTTCGAGGTAAAGGTTTGCCCACGAATTAGTATCCAATGCTATGACTGAAATCCGACGAAGCTGTCCTTGGGTATCTTGGTAGATCGACACTATCAATACCTGTCATAATTTTGAAGATATACCTGATGCATCCTGCCTCACCACGGTGTTGCTTGGTGTATGGCTCCTCACCAGTGTGTAGCCTGGTGTATGGCTCCTCACCAATGTGTTACCTGGTGCAAGACTTCTCACCAGTGTAAAGCCTAGCGTATGGCTCCTCGCCAATGTGTAGCCTGGTGTATGGATCCTCACCAGTGTGTAGCCTGCTGTACGGTTCCTCACCAGTGACTAGCTTGGTGTAAGGCTTCTCACCAGTGTATAGCCTGGGAAATGGCTTCTCACCAGTGTGAAGCGTGGGAAATGGCTTCTCACCAGTGTGTAGCCTGGTGTAAGGCTTCTCACCAGTGTATAGCCTGGGAAATGGCTTCTCACCAGTGTGTCTGGATACGCTGGTGCTGTGAGGAGAGGTCACCATTGTTTTCACTTCCATAATGTCCACCATAGCGTACGACGTTCAGAGCGTAGGCCTACTGGAAGTAATACCAGATTATCCTGATCAAAATTAATCAATTCTCGGCTATATTGCTGGTGCCTGGGAGACAGTGGTAATATACCACGTATATTAGGCGGACTGCTAATAGAAGTATATTATATGTCATCCCTGAACGCTTTCAAGGTATGTGAAACTGGATGTACACATACCAACTGGCATAAACACAATCACAAGAGAATGGAAATACAACCAGAAGAAGCCCTCCCTTACACACACACACACACACACACACACACACACACACACACACACACACACACACACACACACACACCGAGACGCTGCTGAGTCTGTGGAGCGGTCATGTCCTCTCTGCTCTCCACCCCTCAATTCTTTCTCTGCCTCCCCTGTTACTTCTGTCTCTTTCATCTCCCCTGTCTTCCCTGCCTTCTCTGTCTACCCTGTCTCCTTGCTCTTCCTTGCTTCCTCACTCCTCTGTCGGTCTTGCCTCTTCTGTCTACCTTGCCTTCTCTGTGTCTTATACTTCCTCTTTCTTCCACTCTCATCTTTTTTCTTTCTGTCTCTTCTGTTTCCTCCCTTATCCTTCCACGCTGCACCCATACCTCCATGTTACAGAACACCATCTATCCCCAGTCCTTTCTCACTCTGTTATTTTCTCATTCTGTTTCCACTTGTGACTTTACATTTGCACATACTACAGCAAAATGAAAAACTTTAGTCCTTAGTAATCACATCAGATACAAATGGCACATTGAAATCCAGACACTTTGCAACTAAATCAAAAATACATTCATGATCAACTTGCTTTTCAAATTGAACTGAAAAATTCGGTTCATAAATGAATTTTTAATTGGACTATCTGGCAATAAATGTTGAAAGCTGAACAAGAATAATTTGTTTACTTAGTAGAGCAAGCGTCTGGCCACATGGGGCACAATTTTGTTTTCCATAGTTTTTCTCCGACATAATCTGGGTTGTGATCCATCTTTTCGTTCTGTGGGAATAACAACATCCGCCACAGGAAGACTCAGAGCGACCCTGGCCGGACAACAGTGTACACCGGAAGCGTAGGTATTGTTTAGATCACTGTCACGATTATCTTTGCTCTTCATATCGAAGGTTCCACTCACGGACACAAGTCCTTATCGAGGACAGACCATGAATGCAATACAAGAAGGTATTACAGTGAAGAGATAAGAAGGAGAAGAATCTAAGAGTTCCAAAGGATGTGGAAAATCTGCCTTTTGAACACATGCAAGTCGTAGATGTTAGTGAGGAAAAAATAGTGATTGGAAAGAGCTCCAAAGTAAAGGAGTGTAAAGAAAGAAGAAACACTGCAACGCCTCATTCGTGAGTTGCTGACTGCCCCATGTGACGTAGTGGTTTCCCGAGCATTACGTAATGTTAGCGACTCACTTAGGTCGGAGTTTGGGCTACTTCGGTGTGGATAGTCAGCATGTCGGTATGTTCCAGACGGTATCGCCATCATAAGTGCCAGTTGTTCAAGAGAAAGTAACAGTGTGCTGACAACACTGACAACGAGAGATCCCTCCAGCTGTACCTCAACATAGTGATACCAGGATGACATCCTCAATGATGATGAACATGACATAATGATGATAAACTAGTATAACATAAGTTGATATCAACACTTCGTCTTCTGCTTTACTGTCCACAAAGGCAATATACAAAAAATGTGGCTACAGACGTGTAATATATTGGACTGGATCTTTAAGGCAGTAGATCCCAAAGGAATTTTGGATATCTAGATATAGGACTATGTGGAAGTATTCAGTGTAATCTACTGTTGTATGATATTCATGTTTACAGTATCATTCAATGTACTTTGAATTAAAAACAAAAAGAAAAACGGCTTTAGCGGAGAAAGAAATGAAGATTATGAATAAGTCAGAAATTCATGATTACGTCTTAATTTTATGGAAGTTTCTGCTGTTAAGCTTTCTTTGGCGACAAGAATTTATATCCACGATTTGTCGGAGCGTTTCTGAGAGCAACGCCTTATGCTCTGCGTGGAGGTCCTGGCCATCTTCCTCTACACAGTAAACTCTGAGCTAAGCTTTGATCATGAAGCTCTCTCAAGCCTTATCCATATCCATATATGTTTCTCCCAAGTGCTTGGAAATCGTCTCTTTCCCTCGTTCGTTAGACACCGTCGAGGAGTGGCGCATGAAGTCTGACATTCAGATCTAAGAATGCGGAAGAGTATGCTGGAGCGGTGTTTCGACTCGCTAAGTCGGAAGCTTCCAGCACTAGAAGGGATGTTGCTAAAGCTTCTAGCGCTGGAAGAGGAGTTGCTTAGGCCTCCAGCACTGAGGAAATGGTGTTACTGGGATCGTGTGGAGACCACTCACTACACCTGTGGCTTCCAGCACTCTGGATGAAGCAACAGCATCTTCTAAGGCTTCACACACACGGGGGATGATGCTTTACGTCCTGAGTCACTGCAACATATTGAAGCTACGAAATTCCTTATCATAAATTCACTACAAACATTCTACTGGCTTAAATAATGTTTACATCCGCCAGTGATCCGACCATCAGCAACTCTTAAAGTATTATGTAAATTGCTTGTTTATGCTGGACTATAAGTTGACATTCATATACTTGAATTTGATTTAGAATTGACTTTCCATAGAATATTTTACATTTGTATTTCTTTCTGGGGTGAACATGGGAGGACTTGACAAAATTCCCAACCCGGGGGCTGTGACGGCAATACAAATCACCCAAAATTCAACTTGATTTTTCCCAAGGTTGAAATAAGGGAGCAGCAAAATTCCACAAATAGATTTCATGCTAAACAGCTGTTTAACACGTGTAATACAGATGCCTTGCTGAGTGTAGACACGTCGTTACTGACGGGTGTAGACGTGTTGTTTAAAGAGTGTAGACGTCGCTTCCAGTAATTTCTGCTAATCTTGGGGAAATCAAGGAAATATCGGTCGGGAAAATTGGTGACATTTTGAAATCTAATAAATCTTCCATAGCATGAGGTGCAAATGAAAGGCTCTCCGTAACATATATACATTCCACTGTCAGTCAGTCGAGAATTCTTAAAATTCTTCATTTACCACAGAAGTTCGCGAGTTGTCAAGATCTTCAAATCTGTTTCCATCTGGACCGTCTGAACAGTTCAAGTTAGTCCTCGTCGGTGAGGACTCATTCACATCGCCTGAAATCCTTCTGTAAAACACAAGATCCAACTGATTTGATCGTAGACCTAAAAGCGACATTGCCATGATCAACAACTTTTGTAGGTGTGGATGTTGTTTTGTAGGTGGATGGGTAAGTCTTCTGTGTACATTTTGTAGGTGGATGGGTAAGTCTTCTGTGCACGTTTTGTTGCGGATGTTGGCTAGGTTTTCCAGAGTCACTGTATATTCGACTGACCTGCGGGCGAGTTGGGAAAAAGACGTTGACATCACGCCGGATGGTGGCCAAGTGTGTCTCACGTTTTTCGACTTCGTTTTCTACCCGTAACAAGATGGAGAGGTATATGAAACCCACAGGGTATCGAATTTCGATATCCAGTAGAGGTATACTTCTTGTGTTGTCCTCTATTTCTTATGAAAATTCTACTCAAGAGAGTTTCTACTTTACTTAGGAAATCTGAAGTGATATGTGGGCACAGGAAGCTAACTATATTTGTAATAAATTCTGTGTCTTGCGTCCAGTTCAGCTGTAAGGATTTTTCCCTCCACCTCTAGTTACGTGTATGGAATTTTCCCGCCAACTTCTCGGCGAGGTTACATAGAAACGTTCTTGATACGTCAGACTCATCAACAGAAACCTTCGAAATATTCTGCATCCAGATAAGATCCTTCCCTTCAGCGGGATGGACGAGATAAAACCCAGATCACAGGAGCACCTCTCTACCCCTCATACTGTGTCCCAAAGCTGCTCTTAGCGCCAGTCCTAGGTGACACCTGGTCTGGATACCACCTGGTACCACCACCCACACAGTTGCCATCTGGTGTGGGTGGCACCCGGCACCGCTGCCCACAACATGCAGATTGTCTTCACAACTCATTAAGGATGATTTGCTACAACTAATATGTTTGTAACTCGGTGACGTAAGCGTGTCTGTCCTCTATATAGGAGACCAGTTGGCCGCGGAAACGTTCTTTCTTTTACTAAAATACAAATTACGTTGCTCTTCTTGGTAAGGTGGTTAGTCTATCTTATTACTGACGATGCTGGTTGATATGGCAGAGTCACATTTTCGAAGAGAACTCCCTTCCTTGTCCTCAACCCGTACTCACTCCCCGTTCCCTTACGGCTCAGCATCTCTGTAAAAATCCATCTCGTTCAGATGTTCCGAATTAAGGAATCTGTTCATTTATTCAGTGAACTAGTGAATCCCAGCCGATCTCTCGCGAAATTAAACACGTAACATGAAACGCTGAAGATTCTTACAGTTTGGACTGATATTCTTAATTTCAAGTAAAAAACGATGGAGATTTGACGGGTCTGACAGGGAACAGATCGTTCCGCCAGAAGACTCAGGACTTAGTAATGGACTGTTCCCACACTGAGGCAACTACGGGCTAGATAGTCCCCACACGCAGGGACTACGTGCTAGTTAGTCCTCACACTGAGCGGCTGCAGCTACGGCCGAACATAAGTAATTTCCCTCAATAATCCGCAGATAATTAGATGTAGTCGGCCAGTGTTGCTGATGGGTTGAGGAGCAGCTGCCTGGTCGCGGACATCAGAAGCAGCCATCTTACGACCTCCAGCCTCCACTACTAACCCTCCCTCAAGATCTCCAACCCTCCATCACTATCTCTCCCCCAGAGCCACCTCAAAACCCCAGCAACCATCATCACTATAACACCCAATCTTCACCATCACCCGGCACCTCCTACCCCCTCACAGAATCACTCGATATAATGAGCAGATTTATGACAAGAATAATGAAAGCATCAGTAAGTATAACTTAGTAATTACAAGAGGATCATCCTGTAATAGGCCTGTCATACACGTATGAAAAAGGGATTTGATCCAGATACACAGAAAATTAATTGTAGTTCTCGTTTTGAGGATTATACCGCCACAGCTCTTTGACTCACGCTAAGAGTGTGTCTCTCACACACACTCGTGTTAAGTGTGCGACTCTCAAAGACTCTCAGAGACTCACCTTAAGCGGGTGTTTTTGACACAATTTGCCGCCGTTGGCATATGTAATGTTACTGCATTTATATCTTTGGTTTATGATATATATATATATATATATATATATATATATATATATATATATATATATATATATATATATATATATATATATATATATATTTTTATTTTTTTTTTATTTTTTTATTATACTTTGTCGCTGTCTCCCGCGTTTGCGAAGTAGCGCAAGGAAACAGCGGGAGACAGCGACAAAGCAAAAAAAAAAAAATATATATATATATATATATATATATATATGATATATATATATATATATATATATATATATATATATATATATATATATATATATATATATATATATATATATATATAACTACGCACATGGTTAACATCTAACGCACGTAATGCGTAACTCATGTAATATAAGCCTTGACCGTCATTCAGGGTGATAATCTGTGTCACAACTAGCTATGGCTGTCTAATAATAGCCTATGATTAACAACAGATATGCCAATAGTTTGAGCCACTGGTGCAATAATCTAATACAGAATATATTCACCCACGAACATATTGCAAACATTATAACTAAAACCTTCTACAAGTCTTTAACAAAGACGAGCCATGAGCTTTAATACTGGCAATAACGAGCCACGGAAGCTGACAGAGACTATGGGTAGCCATCGATTTCCAACACATGCTCTAACAAGCCATGAACACTCATAGAGGATAGGGCTGGTCAAACAAGTTAACACTGGCTATAACTAGCCATGGAGCTTTGACGCCAGCTACAACCCACTTAGGAACTCAAATACTGACTATAACTTACTGTAAACAACATATGAAGGTTATAACTAGCCATTAACGTGTATCGCTGGTTATAACAAGCCACAATCAGTACATACAGGCCATAACAAGCCTCAAGAGGCTTTCATACGTCTGGGAGAGTTAGTGGAGCAGCGGCAGGTGATTCACCGTGATGCAAGGCTACATGAGAGGACAATCAAAGGTAATTAGTGATGGTTGGTAATTTTGGTCATTAGGAAACACTGGAGGTCCAGACAGTCGCTTCTCATGACAATCAGTTAATGATGAATCCTAGGATTACTCTAAATGAAAGTGATGTGACTTTTTTAAGTTGGGATTATATACTCATTATATGGAGTCATCAGGTTATTGCTGACTCTTATTACACTACTCTCTCTCTCTCTCTCTCTCTCTCTCTCTCTATATATATATATCTCTGATCACGTGACGCAGCAGGGAAGGACCTGGAGGGATTTCTTGGGGGCTACTGACCATCACTGTGCCATGAACTAGGAACCAGTACGTACTACTGAGGTGGCCTTTTACCGTGGCCTGTAGAGTCGGTCAAATACCAGACGGTAGGCGAGTATATGTGAGAACCATACTCTGAAGAGGCACAGTATATATGCGAGGATCATACCATGAAGAGCACCTGCAGTATATGAGAGAAGTATACCTCGAAGAACAAGTACAATATGTCAGAGGTCACGTCTTGAAGACTAATTGTATCATGTTAAGATTGAAGTACACTTCCCATTATTGAAGGACCAGTTGGAGAATCTAATCTTGTATCACAAAAGCTTTCAGCCACCACCTCCTGCTTCTCCTGAAGCATTTCGTGTCAGTAAACTGAAGCAGCCAGATTTTAAGAATTCGCTCCCCTTATCTGATTCATCATCAGACCAGAGGAATCATATAAAATCCCATCACACATTCCAAGGGCCACTGATTACCGTCTGAACGAGACACGGGTGTAGACCTGAGTCGACCTCAAACACCGAAGCTGTTCCTTTACTGGTCCGAAGCGGCGTTATCCCGACACGTTAATTAAGTGTGCACATTAAATGATTACAGGATCAGTTTTTAATTATGCCTGGTAACCGGCGGATCCCCGAGGCGCCCTGAGATAAAGTGACTGGGTGGTTCTGGTGCCTCACCGTCTTTACCAATATGTGACGTTCTTTATACTTCATACCCAGCGAGATTCTTGGCTTTGCTTCGAACTGTTGTCGTAAAGTTGTTGTTCATACCTGAGGTTTCACAACCCTTATATTTCTGGTTGTTCTTCGCGGTGTAAATGATTTTGCTTAAATGATGACATTTATTCACTGTTGACATTCTCACAACCCAGAGTTTTCCCATCCCTATGGAAGCATTCTTCTAATGCAGGCTACCCACATAAGAAATGAGACAGCCCTAACTATTCCAGCTAGCGACCCATTGCTCTCACATCTGCATTCTCCAGAGTCCTCGAACCTCGCCTTTCTCTCTTCAGGTAGCTTCTTACCCCTACGGATCAGGTGTACAAACACCTGGTGGCCCCTGATCAATTTCTTCATTCTTTTTCTCTTCATACTTCTTTTCCTTCCGAGATGGCCTTGAGTGAGGCATGTTTTGCCCCTGCTCTCTCGGTCACTATAGAAAGAAAAACGTGTGGCAAAATGTGTATATTTGTGAAGTGAAAATGTTTATATGCAATAAAAGAATTGTGTAAATCCGTTCAAAATTAATACATGCTGTAATACCAAAGCACAGGTGTAAAATTTTGCAGTCTAACATACTTATGTAACATAATGTTCGAGTGCATCATAATCAACAGTTGTAGCATAACACTAGATCAATTTATTTACGTAATTATATCATAATCTATAACTGCATCATAACCATCAGTTGTAATTCATAACTGCATCATAACCATCAGTTGTAATTCATAACTGCATCATACTCCTCAGTTAAGTTATAATCTACATTTGTATCACCATTCTCAACTGTATCATAACGTACAAGAATTTAAGAACATTTCTGTATGCTACAGCATTAAAGGCTCTGTAGTATCGGTTCACAAATGGCAAATTAATGTTAATATTGAAAGTGAAAAGTGTAATACTTCGGTCGTAAAATCAGGCTGGGAAGTTACAGCGTGAATTCTGTTGAACTTACAGAAGGTATATGAGGAAACTATTCAGGTCTGATCATGCCTGATGACCTAAGACCGAATAAGTAGTAAAGAGAAGCAGCAAGAAAATGCTAGGGATCATAGCAGGAGCATTAGAATTCAAGTCTAAGAAACTAAGGCTCAGACTCCACGAGTCACTGGTGGGTTCCATCTTGACCGTCGCCAGTGCTCGTTACCTGACATGAGCAAAGACGGACCAAGTTGTGAGTACAGCGGCGAGCTACAGACATGTGTGCTGGACGGAGACACAAATCCCATGAAAGCTGACTGGACGACTTAATCATATTTAGTTTAGAAAAGAGAAAGTTAAAAAGTGATTTGATACAGGGACTCAGTGTGTGATCCAAGGCTCTGGCAATTTCGACTTAAGCGACGTAAGTCTACATTTGTTTGATTCCCTCCTAGTAATGGACACAAACTCGTGTGCAAACGTTTATATCGAAGGCGGCAAAATACTTCATCTTCAATAGGATTGTTAACATATGAAATGATCTAACTAGCAGAGCAGTTGAATGCAGCACATAGATACGTTTAGAACCGACTTGCTGTGAGTCCATGACAGACTATAGTTGCGCCTCATTAGGTTTACATGTAAAGTTTACAGGTATTTCTCCTCAAGTCACCTGTTTGCTTCTGTTCCCTACCACGATAATCTCTGTTTTTCATCTCTTCTATTATCAAAATCAGCCTCGGAAGGACCCCAGTGGTCTGTTGCTATTTCCATTTCTTCATATGTACTTTAATCATGTATAATTCTGTTCAATAATTCTGGGTCTACAGTACCCAGGGGGCTGCAACCAGCGGGTTACAGGACCCCAGGGTCTGGGTTCACAGACAGAACATCCGGGGCCTCGTCCACTTGGTTACAAGACCCATGGGATTAGGTTTCGCAGACTATACCCAAAGGATCATGCTCTGTGTACGCCACTAGTCGGGACACATTCCCTGCTACATAACGTAGTTTAGTTGCTTATAAGATATGGAGAGGAGTGAGAGTGGACTGGAGGAACCTTCACAGTGTTCAGAAAGTAGCTGGGTCAAGGCCACTCTGCTAAGAAAGTCGGGAAGTCACGATCATCGAGTCAAAAAAGAAAAAAAAAGCACCACCCGGTGGGCGTCGTTCACAATGTTAAAAAGCTTGTGAGGTCGCGTTCAAGATGCTGAGTTAGTAATGGGCCGCGTTCACCATGTTGAGACATTCGTAAGGCAGCTTTAACTCTTATGTTGTTGAGAAATGTCGTAGCTAAAACAATAATGACTTACGCAAGCAGTATGTCAACTGTAAATAATTCCTCTGTTTATAACGTACCTGTGAAATTCTAAGCACTCTGAACAGCGCCTCCAAATTAGAGTCTGAAAGCGTCAACAATTAGATTCTCAGACCTTCTTAACTCTCTGTAAACTTGGGGGATCAACATTACCACTCACGGGGCCACAAGAGAAAAAGAAAACTTGCGTAGTTTGCATATGTATGTGGAGGATGGTAGGGGAAGGAGAGGCGGCCGGAGCCGGGCTATCACTTATCCCTAAGCTTTACACATCTCTGGTGATTCTAAGCTTATCAAATGGCAATGATAAGACAACAATAATGATATTGATCATAATGATGATAATAACAACAACCATATTACCGATGATGATTATCATGATCATTTTAGCAGTGATAAAATTAGATGTAGCAGTAGAACTAATAGCAGCAGTACTGCTACTACTACTACTACTACTACTACTACCACTACTACCACTACTACTACTACTACTACTACTACTACTACCACTACTACTACTACCACTAATTATAACTAGTAATTAACACTAATATTTCTATTACTACGACTGCTACTTACTGCTGCAACTAATGACAGTAACATAATAAAGATAGTGTAAACTGTAGAGATTTTATCACTACCTCAATTTTTTTGCAACGAAAACGACCAACATTAAGGTCAGCCACCGTTGCCACTGGGCAGGTGTCAGTCGTGTGGTATGACTGGGGTGGTGTCACTGAGTCAGTGCTACTGGGCTGATGTTATCTGACATAACCTTCCAGACGTGACCCTCCTGATGTGACCCTCCTGACGTGACCCTTCTGACGTGATCCTCTTCACGTGGCCTGGCTGACGTGGCCATCCTAACCGATAGCAACACTCAAAACACGTCCCAGCACACGTCTTGTTCGAATAAGAAAAGTACGCCAACACCTGAGAACGTTACACACCATTAATAGAGGGTGTGACCTGGCATGACCTGACCATGTCATCCGTGACTCAACCTGCTGTGACATCTGTACGTGGATGGCATGGTTTTTGGGGCACGTCCTCTAACTACAACGAATCACCACTCTGGTAATCTGGTCATGGCTGTCGGTGACTGAACACGACGTCCTGTGTGACTGGGCAATGTCACCGGCTCCTCTTGATCCTGGGTTGTTCATGTCACCTCTGCTGATTAACTTAACTATGGCGTCCCGACCGTTCACATCACCGTTACTGTACATCCACAGCTGTGTCAGGTGCCAGGTCATGATAACCTTAAGATGACTAGTTATGTGACCCATGTAGCGAGGTGGCCGCTGTAGTGAGGATGGGTAGGATGACACCAGTAGCGCTCATGAGCTCCAGCCAAGATAACGAACGCAATCACGGCGTTTCTTCTGTCACGAAGCGAGACTACCTCTCCCTCCCTCCCTAACCCACCTCCCCTCCCTCCCTCCCTAACCCACCTCCCCTCCCTCCCTCCCTAACCCACCTCCTCGTCTTGTAAATCTTTTGGGCTGGGACAGACACGCGCACTACCAATATGGTTACGTCTGATGGAAATCTATCGTTTATGATCATCTTATCGACTTAATACTATTGTCTCCCCTCAAACATACACGTACAGACATGCACTGACCCCAGGAAAGGAGGTCACTCTGGTGAGGGAAGGTCAGAGAGAAGGTCAGGTGGCTCGTCTCAGGATGTCTTTGAAATAAAGCAAGAAAAGACACGCCCAAAACACATTGACCAGACAGACACTGATCGAAATTAGGAACTAAAAAAACAAGAGCAAATTTTGAGGATCAAAGACAGAGTCAGAGGACGAAGATCTGAGGACAGAGGCACAGGGTTACTAGGGAAACTGAAACAGCGGGACAGACAGACAGACACACACACACACACACACACACACACTCAAACACACACACACACACACACACACACACACACACAAGCATACTATGGCACATAGTATATCTATTTACGAACAGATTATGTGTTTTGGTGTATGTGTAGTTTGGAACATATATTGATACGTTTTTAGTATGTGTGTGTATTTGAGTGTGTTTACCTCGTGTATGGTTATGTGTTGACTTACCTACATATGTGATCATTTAACACTCGAGCATCAGAGAAGAGGTCGCGAGTTAAGGCGCTCGGATCTGGGAGGCTGAGTAAATATGTAAAGACCACTCGCCAAGTCGTACATAACTAAGGAGACGAAGTTAAGTGGTGAGAGCCCAGGTTGTAATTAATTAAATGCTGGGTAAAGTTAAGAGCTAATTCTCAAACCTAATTAGTGTCAGAGACGCTGGGACTTCCTCCGATAGGTGACGGTGGAGGTGCTACAGTAATCTTAACTTGGGCACTGGTAACAGATTATCGGCACGATGATATGGCCAGTGTTACAGGTGGTACAGTATTACGACCAGTGTTGCAGAGGGTACAGTGTTACGACCAGTGTTACAGGTGGTACAGTGTTACGGCCAGTGTTACAGGTGGTACAGTGTTACGGCCAGTGTTACAGGTGGTACAGTGTTATGGCCAGTGTTATAGGTGGTACAGTGTTACGGCCAGTGTTACAGGTGGTACAGTGTTATGGCCAGTGTTACAGGTGGTACAGTGTTACGGCCAGTGTTACAGGTGGTACAGTGTTACGGCCAGTGTTACAGGTGGTACAGTGTTACGACCAGTGTTACAGGTGGTACAGTGTTACGACCAGTGTTACAGGTGGTACAGTGTTACGGCCAGTGTTGCAGGTGTACAGTGTTACGGCCAGTGTTACAGGTGGTACAGTGTTATGGCCAGTGTTACAGGTGGTACAGTGTTATGGCCAGTGTTACAGGTGGTACAGTGTTATGGCCAGTGTTACAGGTGGTACAGTGTTACGACCAGTGTTACAGGTGGTACAGTGTTACGACCAGTGTTACAGGTGGTACAGTGTTACGACCAGTGTTACAGGTGTACAGTGTTACGGCCAGTGTTACAGGTGGTACAGTGTTATGGCCAGTGTTACAGGTGTACAGTGTTACGGCCAGTGTTACAGGTGGTACAGTGTTACGACCAGTGTTACAGGTGTACAGTGTTACGGCCAGTGTTACAGGTGGTACAGTGTTATGGCCAGTGTTACAGGTGGTACAGTGTTATGGCCAGTGTTACAGGTGGTACAGTGTTACGACCAGTGTTACAGGTGGTACAGTGTTATGGCCAGTGTTACAGGTGTACAGTGTTACGGCCAGTGTTACAGGTGGTACAGTGTTATGGCCAGTGTTACAGGTGTACAGTGTTACGGCCAGTGTTACAGGTGGTACAGTGTTACGACCAGTGTTACAGGTGGTACAGTGTTATGGCCAGTGTTATAGGTGGTACAGTGTTATGGCCAGTGTTATAGGTGGTACAGTGTTATGGCCAGTGTTACAGGTGTACAGTGTTACGGCCAGTGTTACAGGTGGTACAGTGTTACGGCCAGTGTTACAGGTGGTACAGTGTTATGGCCAGTGTTACAGGTGGTACAGTGTTACGACCAGTGTTACAGGTGTACAGTGTTACGGCCAGTGTTACAGGTGGTACAGTGTTACGACCAGTGTTACAGGTGGTACAGTGTTACGGCCAGTGTTACAGGTGGTACAGTGTTATGGCCAGTGTTACAGGTGGTACAGTGTTATGGCCAGTGTTACAGGTGGTACAGTGTTACGACCAGTGTTACAGGTGTACAGTGTTACGGCCAGTGTTACAGGTGGTACAGTGTTACGGCCAGTGTTGCAGGTGGTACAATGTTATGGCCAGTGTTACAGGTGGTACAGTGTTACGGCCAGTGTTGAAGATGGTACAGTGTTACGGCCAGTGTTACAGGTGGTACAGTGTTACGACCAGTGTTACAGGTGGTACAGTGTTATGGCCAGTGTTACAGGTGTACAGTGTTACGGCCAGTGTTACAGGTGTACAGTGTTACGGCCAGTGTTACAGGTGGTACAGTGTTATGGCCAGTGTTACAGGTGTACAGTGTTACGGCCAGTGTTACAGGTGTACAGTGTTACGGCCAGTGTTACAGGTGGTACAGTGTTACGACCAGTGTTACAGGTGGTACAGTGTTATGGCCAGTGTTATAGGTGGTACAGTGTTACGGCCAGTGTTACAGGTGGTACAGTGTTATGGCCAGTGTTACAGGTGGTACAGTGTTATGGCCAGTGTTACAGGTGTACAGTGTTACGGCCAGTGTTACAGGTGGTACAGTGTTATGGCCAGTGTTACAGGTGTACAGTGTTACGGCCAGTGTTACAGGTGGTACAGTGTTACGACCAGTGTTACAGGTGTACAGTGTTACGGCCAGTGTTACAGGTGTACAGTGTTACGGCCAGTGTTACAGGTGGTACAGTGCTACGACCAGTGTTACAGGTGGTACAGTGTTATGGCCAGTGTTACAGGTGGTACAGTGTTACGGCCAGTGTTACAGGTGTACAGTGTTACGGCCAGTGTTACAGGTGGTACAGTGTTACGGCCAGTGTTACAGGTGGTACAGTGTTACGGCCAGTGTTACAGGTGGTACAGTGTTATGGCCAGTGTTACAGGTGGTACAGTGTTACGACCAGTGTTACAGGTGGTACAGTGTTATGGCCAGTGTTACAGGTGGTACAGTGTTATGGCCAGTGTTACAGGTGTACAGTGTTACGGCCAGTGTTACAGGTGTACAGTGTTACGGCCAGTGTTACAGGTGGTACAGTGTTATGGCCAGTGTTACAGGTGGTACAGTGTTATGGCCAGTGTTACAGGTGGTACAGTGTTACGGCCAGTGTTACAGGTGGTACAGTGTTATGGCCAGTGTTACAGGTGGTACAGTGTTATGGCCAGTGTTACAGGTGGTACAGTGTTATGGCCAGTGTTACAGGTGTACAGTGTTACGGCCAGTGTTACAGGTGTACAGTGTTACGGCCAGTGTTACAGGTGGTACAGTGTTACGACCAGTGTTACAGGTGGTACAGTGTTACGACCAGTGTTACAGGTGGTACAGTGCTACGACCAGTGTTACAGGTGGTACAGTGTTACGGCCAGTGTTACAGGTGGTACAGTGTTACGACCAGTGTTACAGGTGTACAGTGTTACGGCCAGTGTTACAGGTGGTACAGTGTTACGACCAGTGTTACAGGTGGTACAGTGTTACGGCCAGTGTTACAGGTGTACAGTGTTACGGCCAGTGTTACAGGTGTACAGTGTTACGGCCAGTGTTACAGGTGGTACAGTGTTATGGCCAGTGTTACAGGTGGTACAGTGTTACGACCAGTGTTACAGGTGGTACAGTGTTATGGCCAGTGTTACAGGTGTACAGTGTTACGGCCAGTGTTACAGGTGTACAGTGTTACGGCCAGTGTTACAGGTGTACAGTGTTACGGCCAGTGTTACAGGTGGTACAGTGTTACGACCAGTGTTACAGGTGGTACAGTGTTATGGCCAGTGTTACAGGTGGTACAGTGTTATGGCCAGTGTTACAGGTGGTACAGTGTTACGACCAGTGTTACAGGTGGTACAGTGTTACGACCAGTGTTACAGGTGGTACAGTGTTACGACCAGTGTTGCAAAGAGGTAAGGGCTAAATGAAAGGGTCAGAGAGTTCTCAAGTCAGTAAACACTTCCTCAGATGACAGACAAACAAGTTAGGCTGAGGCTAACCCAAGACTTGAACAGATATGAACATAAGACGTGTGGTAGCCGGGGAAGGCGGGAGGCACGGTGCGCACAGAAGACGTGAGCAACATTCATCATAATCTAAATGCTCTCTTTATGTCTCTAAGTTAAAATGAGAATATAAAAGCTTACTTCAGACAAGAACCTTAAATTAGTATTTCAGAGACGAAGTTTGTGTTCCTCACAACTCCAAGGAAAGGGAGGCAGCCGGGCTGTTGTTGGTGGCCAAGTGAAGACGTCAAAATTATTCCACAACAGAGGCACACGGATGGGGGACCAAAACAAAAGATTTCTCCTCCTTTTGTTTCTTGTATTGAGGGAAAGTTAAAGCCCTGATTTACACAGACCGAGCATGTCTTAATTATGTGCAGTCTCTCTCTCTCTCTCTCTCTCTCTCTCTCTCTCTCTCTCTCTCTCTCTCTCTCTCTCTCTCTCTCTCTCTCTCTCTCTCTCTCGCCACACACACACACATATATATATATATATATATATATATATATATATATATATATATATATATATATATATATATATATATATATCATTCTGGAGCAGGAGGGTAAGTAAGTAGGTGTATATAATATTCCTGGGGAAGGGGAGAAAGAATACTACCCATGTGTCTCCTGCGTGTCGTAAAAGACGATTGAGAGGGGAGGGAGCGGCAGGATGGAAATCCTCTCATGTGCCAATACTTTCCATATGATGGAACTGAGGAACGAACCAGGTGAGGATTTCCCTCCAAGGTCCACGTCGTCTGTCCCTAACGTTACTTCGCTAGCAACGGAAGCAACGCACAATTTGGTACACCTGACGGGAGCAGCGAGCACAATACAACACATCAGGGGAGGAGGGAAGGCGGGTGCAGCTGCACTACACACTGGGGAAGAGATAACACTGTCTGAGCGGCCTGATTCTCTATGTCATGCAGCCCTTACACCTCACCCCTCCCGGCCATATAACCCCACACCACGGTCACACACCATCTCTGTACAAGGTGAGTAGATCGGGTGTATTGGCAGCATCATTGAGTGTGTCCTCTGTGTATCGTGCTGTCTTCCTCCAGGGTAGGAGGTGCGGTGGCAGAATCTTCACATGCACCAGTATGTATACACCCACTCTCCTAGGTACTTCTTTACATACAGTCTCTTCCATGTCAACGTCCTCTTTCTCTCTATCCACTTCATTTTCCCTTACATTCAACTCATTATGATAGTCTTGGTAAATCTAAAACCCGTTTCTGTTGTCATTCTGGGCAGATGTGTATTCCTTTTCCGGGTGTAAACGTCACAAGACTCGCTCTCTGTTAATGCTGACTTCCCTCACCATCTTGGACATCTCCCGCCTCACCATTGCTAATGCAGCAGGAAAATGTGAGAGAACAGAGGTAGAAGTTGGTTTGTCATTGACATTATCACAACAGTATTTCTGCTTCCTGAAACCACTGGATGCTGGTCTTCCAGGACTGAAAACATCAGTTCCTGGGGGGCGGGGAAACATAGGTTCTCAGGATGTGTTGTGGAAAGCTTCCTGACGGGGGAGGTGGAGGGAGAAGGTGGGTCTTGGACAAAGGTGATCACAGGTTAGGACATAGGTGGATGGGTTAGGCTTTGACCCACCATTACGCAGTTTGACCAACTAAGACCCACTTTCACGCATCAAGGCCCACCATAACCCACCTTGGCCCACCATAACCCACCTTGGCCCACCATAACCCACCTTGGCCCACCATAATCCCCCATGACGGTTGTCGTTACTCACGACCTGATCTAAACAAGTCCAGGCTGCGTCATGGAACTTGGAATAAACTATATTAAAACGAAGCTTTACTAATTTGCGTAATTAGCAGTAACATTGATATTTTTAAACTTTGAATTAATGAGTCTGGATGATGTTTGGACATATATAAGCTGAATTATTCCGCTTCTAAGGTAATGTCACTGAAATGATTAATCTTGACTATTTGGGCCAATTTGACAGTTACGTGTACACGAATAAACTTACATGCTTTCACCTCCTCACCTAACTCTCGGAACACAATGGTGGTGCGACCCTCGAGTACGACGGTCTGACTATTGAGCACGACGGTACGACCCTTGAACACGAAAGTACGACCCTTGAGCACAACGGAACGACCCCTGAGCACGACGGTCCGACCCTTGAGCATGACGGCATAAGCTTGAGCGCAGAACCACGTCCCTTCAGCACGACAGTAAAACGCTTCAGCATAGCAACAATCTTGGCATCTGACCTGATCTCCAAGTGTCAGGTCAAATTCCAAATCATCAAACCCAGGTGTTGTACCGGTGTGACCAGGGGTCGTACCGTCCTGCCCAGTGATGTACCGGTGTGACCAGGGGTCGTACCGTCCTGCCCAGTGATGTACCGGTGTGACCAGGGGTCGTACCGTGCTGCGCAGTGATGTACCGGTGTGACCAGGGGTCGTCCCGTCCTGCCCAGTGATGTACCGGTCTGACCAGGGGTCGTACCGTGCTGCGCAGTGATGTACCGGTGTGACCAGGGGTCGTCCCGTCCTGCCCAGTGATGTACCGGTGTGACCAGGGGTCGTACCGTCCTGCGCAGTGATAGGACGTCAACTGCTCAAGATTTCCTCTGTGTGTATCAAATTCTACCTAACTAAGGTTTGGCTCCTTTTATCTGTACCAAAACTAACTCAAACATTTGTTCTTAAGCTTAATGGTAGATGATTGATCATTGTCAATAACCTTTGTCGTATCTATGTTATGTGAGAGTTTTAGTGTTGGAATGTGGGTAGTGTGTGAGGCGGCTCAGCGAGTGAGAGGACCACAGAAGTAAGCAGCCCTGCTGGGGATGCAGCAGAAGGGGGCACTAGGGCAGGAGGCAGCATCCGAGAGGGTTCAAAGTTCCTTCTGGAGACGATGGTATGAACCTGGATCTTGTTTTATTTACGGTAAACAGGTGATTATGTTCGTCAGGACACACTAAGCGGATATGGTCTTTCTTCATCTGTTCCTACCTCGCTGACGCGGGAAACGGCGATCAAACATGTGTGTGTGTGTGTGTGTATATATATATATATATATATATATATATATATATATATATATATATATATATATATATATATATATATATATATATATATATACACACACACACAAACCCACAAACCCTGGCAACATACCCCACATACGGAGGCATGGTGTGGGCGCGACACAAACGCTAATGTACGAGGCACAATCTAACACAAATAATCATAAGATTCATGACTCACTAATTAGTCTACGATTTTTCTCCTAGTAAATCCCTTCACGTCGGGAAGCTCTCACGAGCAGAGGAGGCAGGGAGAGGCCAGCACGCGGGGAAGGGAGCCACGCGGAGGACAGTGAGATGGAAGGGATGGGAGGTGAGAGAGAATGTCAAGGATGGACTGGGAGAACAGACAGTAAAGAAAATCTAGAAATATCAGGGAGAAGCAAAAGCAAGGCTGAAGGAGTATTGGAAGGAATAATACAAGAGATGGATAGATAGATAGATAGATAGATAGAGAGAGACAGATAGATAGATAGATAGATAGAGAGAGAGAGAGAGAGAGAGAGAGAGAGAGAGAGAGAGAGAGAGAGAGAGAGAGAGAGAGAGAGAGAGAGAGAATGCTACAATGCAGGGGGAAAAGAACGAGATTAGAGGAAGGGAAGACGTACAATGAACGATAGAAAACGAGGAACATGGATGAAGGAGAAAGAGACGAGGAAAGGAGCAGGAGAGCCTCTTGTGTGGATAAGGAGACGTATCCTGTGAAAAGGAGATACAAACAGAGAGGATGGAGAAGAGAACTGTGTATAGAACGAGAGAAAAATAAGTGGAAAGAAGGACGCAAGACGGAAGCGTTGGAAGAGGCTCTCCAGGACAGAATATCCCGGTGCCTGGCTACAGTTGAGACTAATAGCTAAAGAAGACTTGTAATCTGGCCGATCCCTGAGGAGGGAGGTGCTTGGATGCTGGGGGTATGTTGGGGCTGGAGTACTGCAAGATGAGGGGCTGGGGAGGGCGCCACGAAGGAAGGGGGCTGGGGAGGGCGCTACAAGATGGGAGAATGGAAAGGGCGCTATAAAGAAGAGAGGCTGGGGAGGGCGTTACCAGACGGGGAGCTGGGGAGGGCGTTATCAGATGGTGTGCTGGGGAGGGTTCTATAAGAAAAGGGTGGCTCAGGAGGGCCTTAGAGAGGGGAGCTCAGACTGGGCAAGGGGTTTGGGGGGAGCAACATTAAAATCCCTTAATCCGGCTATTAACCGCACGTCTCACTTATCTTCCTGCAGGAGTGGTTGGGGAGAGGGGAACATGGTGGTGGGACGTGGAGGAGCGCAGTGGGACAGGGAGGGGAGAGAGTATGGGAAAGATGGAAGAAAAAAGTAGGGGAGAGGGGAAGGGAGGAACAAGAGTGATAGGTGAGGGGTGAAGAGGTAGGCAGGGAAAGAGAGAGGATAGGAGGGAGGGAGGGAGGAAAGGAGGGAGGGTGGGAAGAAGAAGGAGGAGGAACGGAGGGTGGTGAGGAGGTAGGTAGGAAGGGAGTGAGGAAGGAAGAAGTGGGGGATAGATAAGCTGTTGTTTCAAGCTGGACATCAGAAATGATGAGGGTGATGTAAAAGATAGACCTGGGAGCAGGAGACGATGGAGTAACATAGAGGGAGGGAGAGTTCAGCGAAGGATGTAAGATAAAGGTTGAATGCAGGAGTGAGGTGTGCAGGTGAGAAGCAGGAGTGGAGAAAGCGTGTGGTGAGAGAAGGAGGAGGAGGAAATATCAGAGTTTGGAGCGTGCATCTAATGCTTTAGAG
The DNA here is from genome assembly GCF_036320965.1 of Panulirus ornatus. Taxonomy (NCBI): domain Eukaryota; kingdom Metazoa; phylum Arthropoda; class Malacostraca; order Decapoda; family Palinuridae; genus Panulirus; species Panulirus ornatus. Next base: position 2,514,267 of record NC_092236.1, on the reverse strand, counting down.
AGAGCTGAGGAAGAGTGGTGAGAGGTGATGTGAATGTGATGAGAGGCGATGTGAGTGTGGTGAGGGGCAATGCGAGAGGGGTAGAAGGCAGTATGGCAGTGGTACAAACCTATAATGCCTAAGGACTTTCATGAATAAGTTCCATGTGTTGGAACAAGTGTTGCCAGGTACATAGGACAGTTGTACGCTACAAATGTTGCCAGGTACAGAAGATAGTTGATTCTAAAATAATTCTTTCCTAGTATAGTCAGCAGCTGCACCCTTGCTGTGTTTCTCAGGACAGACAACAGTTGAACAGCATTCCTGTCTCCAGTATAACCTGTAACACTACATGTAGTGATACCTCTGTATTTGACTATTTTTATCCAAGTCTTAAGCTTTTCTTCTGTAACGATGACAAGGAGAAAGACACTTGTATAAACTGTTCATCTTGGACCGACCATAAGGATAACGTCAACAGAAGGTATAACAGAAACATTAATCGCTGGAAGACTAAGAACATACGAGGAACCGGAAGAAAGAATTCAGCTTAGACTAATTTGTTTGAAAGGTCTGTCACTGTTGAGAATTTACGAGGAGGATCTGAATGGTATTCCCATATATTTCCAGATAAATTGCTTCCGCAGACGACACTGGATCGAACTCGGTTGATTTCCTGGGTTGGTGGGAACATCCTGCTGAAGCCATATGACTCCCTAGTCACAATACGTGACTAATAAAATCGGAGGATCCTCAAGAAACGCAACAAATTGAAAAAAAAAGTTAACTGATGGGGCGAGGTCTTCCGCGCGGCTTGACGTAATGACGGAAGGTCTGGCGGAGGCGGGCAGCGGCCAGGGCTGAGGGAATGAAGTGAGAAATTGGAATGTTGTAGAACGATGAGGTTGACGGAGTGTGAGGGGAAGAATGTCAGGGTTGGGAGGGAAGAAGGCTTTGTGATGGAGCTGAACCTCCCCTGCTGGCACCACAACATTGTCTCACACAGTGCCAAGTTCCTCCGTGGGCAGGGGCAGTGTGCCGGAAGGTAAGCAGGGGGTCTGCTGGGGGTCAGTCCTCAGCACTGGTCTGTATAAGGAACCTGTGTTGCTCTTCTCTTTTCGACGTAAGGTAGGCAGATCCTGTGTATCTTTTCTGCATAGGTGAAGACGGTGGGGTACTTCTGCACCATACTTGTATGCATGTGTGGACAAGCAAACAACTATGACTTTGTTTACTTTGTCTACTGTAGACGTCTGCGCTATCTTGGAAACCCCACACTATGGAAATAGCTAAGCCTACCTTTAAGAAACTGGGAGTCCTGTTTAGTCGTCGAAATTTCTTCTCCTCTGAACAGTTGCTCCGTTTATACAAAGGATTGATCCGTCCTTGTACAGAGTACTGCGCTAACAGCTCGGGCGGCTCTAGCTCTGCAACCTTACTTAACCAGGTTGAGTTGAAAGCGTTCAGACTCTCCCACGCTAACTTCAAAACTTGCCCCGCTTGCTCTACGCCTCAATGTTGACTTACTTTCTTACTCATGTAGATATGACTTTGGTTTTTGCTCCCGAAAGCTGGCTGCTTGTGTGCACCCACCACTAGCTAGACCACGTAATACTCGGCAAGCTGCTGCGTCACATGATTATTGTGTGGCCATCAGCAACTCAAGGATGGGCTGTTTTGATAACTGTTTCTTTCCCTGCACTTCGACTTTCTACCCTCTCATGTCTTTCCTAATAACTATGACCTGACACACTTTATAAGACAGATTTTTCACTTCCTCCAAAATTCGTAAATACTTTCCCTTGTATCTTCTTCTTCTATTTCATTAAGCTCCGTATATTTCAGTTATATATATATATATATATATATATATATATATATATATATATATATATATATATATATATATATATATACACGCATGTTCAGAAGCAGATTATCCAGTCAAGAGTTTCTTCGGAGATTAACGAGATGCTGTTCTCATGGTGTCAGGTGGTAACATAATACGTTCGTTGGATGCATCATTCCCAGTTTCATTTCAGTACTGGTAATCTTGCTGTGAACATTACATCTTCATAAATCTTCCTTCCTCCCCCACAACCTCTCCTTTTTCTCTGAGATGTCGAAGGTGGATATCAAGAAAGTCATGTGTTCTATCTTCACAATATGAAACATGACACATGAGCCAACGGGAAACGATTGAAACATGGTGAGATAACGAGACAAAACTGAGACGAAACAAGGCGAGACAGGGCATGAGATGACATAGGACGACAATTTCAAACGAGGCAACACTGGAGCAAATAGCATATCTACCACTACGAGAAAACAGCACAATGCAGGAAGAGACTGAACGATATTAAAGAAATCAGAGACACAAAACGAAACAAAGTGGTTTTGGACAAAACTGAATAACGTGAAACGGAAAGGAAACAATACATAACAAAATGAAACATTATGAAATGATGTGCAACAATATTAGACTAGACCAAACGAAGAAATGAAATAATATGAAGTCATGGCACAGAGTAAAGTGAAACAAAAGAAGATACGAAGAAGCTGTATTATGTCAAACAAAGCAAATTAGGGTGACATGAAGCATCAAGGGAAAAGACGAAGCATTCTGGAAAAGAAGAAAAAAAGTATCGCGACAAAATTAATCAGACTGAAACTATATGAAACAATGCGAGTCTAAATGAAACAATATGAAACCAAGAGAAGTAATCATGCATGAAAAATTTTCTTTTGGATCACATGGGATCACATGGAGGAATATGTGACCATAGGCAACAATGATACGCCACATGAATTATAAGGCGGAGAGTTTATAAAAACTGGATGACATTTAGCATTTAAGGACGACGTATATCATGAGATTATACAGGGTACTACGGGACCCCATAGTGCCATGCGGGACAACATGAAATCTCACAGCTTCACATGAGGCAATACGGGTCCATATGAGACAATATGATGCACCGTATAGTTATATGGAACCATATAGAGTAATATGGGACGGAATGAAGCAATATGGAAAGAGATACCCTTCTATGAGGCACCATGTGATGAAGTATCCTCGAAAAAGAACGAGGGACTGTGAAACAGCATGAAACACAGATGGAACAAGCAAATGATGTGGTTAGAGCCGTGCGGTAACAAGGTGGGAGAGAAATACAATAATCCCCGTATTACATTCCCCTTCTTCCCCCATTACCATCGACGACCACCCATATCCTCCCCATTCACCCATCTCCTGACCCTTCCTGGTCTATCAGCAAAGATGGCGACACCATTAGTGATAAAGCTGTGTTAAGCGTTTTATGGCAGTCTGTATCGTGTCTTATGTATCATCATGTATTCCCAGCCGTCTAGTGTAATGCCATTACCCTTTATTGTATTACCATATACCCCTTGTCGTCTGCTGCGTCGCTGTATTCTAATGTTCCACTACACTGTATTACTACACATTACTATACATCATTTGACCTATGCTGTACCCATACACTGTAATTCCTCTGGAATGTATCGCTGTATGGTTGACCATTACAGCAGTGTGGCAGCCTCCGTCCATAACAAACTCCTCTCTCATATAACTAACAGGTTGGTCGAACGGTGTGTAACGCACCAACCAACTCAACTCCTCTCACCTGCCCTGCGTATGTCATACGTGCAGGTATACTATAGATGATATGAGGAGGTATACTATAGATCATACGTGGAGGTATGCTACAGATCATATGTGGAGGTATACTATAGATCATACGTGGAGGTATACTATAGATCATACGTGGAGGTATACTATAGATCATACGTGGAGGTATACTATAGATCATACGTGGAGGTATACTATAGATCATATGTGGAGGTATACTATAGATCATACGTGGAGGTATACTATAGATCATACGTGGAGGTATACTATAGATCATACGTGGAGGTATACTACAGATCATACGTGGAGGTATGCTACAGATCATACGTGGAGGTATACTACATTACGTTTTGGTGCATACGGATCGCTTTCAAGACATAGCGTGTAAAACGTGACCTTACAGGCACAAAATGCAAAAAGTTTAAGTAAGGTTGAATTATCGCAGCTTATTTTGTACTAAGTTGCTTGGCTGTTAATGTGAAATTAATTCACTAATGCTCTGACTCAGGTGTTCTGAGTACTTTTGCAATACGACACAAGCAAACTACTTTTTTTTTTTCTCTGGGATAAGAATACATTGGCAAAAGTTTTGATAAACCGGATGTAAAACAGAAAGCTTTGCAGGTTTTGTTAAGACAAACATGTTTTAGCAATGCTCCAGCTGGGAAGCTTACGTATAATTAATTATTTTTTCCCTAACATTGGCACAGCAAATATTATTCTAGCATGAGTTCTTCCTCTGGTTGTGTACCAGACTGAAGTCTGGTGAATGTCGAAAATTGTTCGTGCATCACTAACTGTAATTTCAACTATGATACTGGCTTTGATTTTGATAGATCTCTGTCCTAATTTGATTTTGATCACTTTTAATTCTTGAATAGATTATTGCTGTTCGTCATTCTTCATCTGATGTTTTCTTTTAGTTTTATGTAAAACCCTGCTCAAGGTCAAAGGTCAAAGTTTGTTTTTTCTTTCGATCTCAGTGATCACATTACTTGTATGAATGTTGTGGCTCGGCAGCTGCAGCAGGAACGTGTACAAGGTCGTGGAGAGGTATGCGGGGTCATCTAAGGTCATGGAGAGGTATGCAGGATTCTACTGGATAATGTAGGCTCACATACCGTCACTCAGAGTCACCACCATATTACTTAAGGTCATGTAGGACCATGTAAAGTGATGCAAGATGATGTAGGGTCATGCAGTGTCATGTAGGGTCATACAGAGTCACGTAGGGTTATGTGGGACCAAGTAAGATTGGGTTACGTAAGGTCAAGGAGGGCTATATAAGCTTATACAGGGTCGTATATGTCCTTGCTATGTTGTAATTCACAGTGTGTCTACCTATATATGTTGTGAGTTTGTCTTTGCAATTACAATAAAGTTTCCTATTTGAAATATACGCCATGTGTATCTATAACGCACGGGTCCCCATCTTATGAACTTTTTCTGTCATACTACTTTCCAGAAATGTACATGTGTGTGTGTGTGTGTGTGTGTGTGTGTGTGTGTGTGTGTGTGTGTGTGTGTGTGTGTGTGTGTGTGTGTGTGCATTTATGATAAGCGCCTGTGTTAAGTGTTTGTACGTGTGTGTGCGTGTGTGTCTGTGTTGGGGAAGGGATATGTTTGGTGTGTGTGTGTTTTTGTAGCTACGCAAATGTGTATATATGCAGTGATAAGTATTACTAGCACGTATGTTTGTGTAAACGTGCTAATGTAAAGGTTTTTGTAACTATGTCTGTGTAAATGTTTGCCTTAAGTTAAATACATGTATGAGGCATTCATGAATGAACATATGAACAGGAAGTCTGGATTCACTGACTCTCTCCCAAACCTTCTCGGGGAGATCTTCGACTATATGAATGTAGGAGACAGGGCATCGCTTCCTATCACCAACATTCCTTCATCACCAACCATCTCCAACACCCTATCACCATTCCTTTCTTTCCACCAACTATCACATCGTTACCACCAATCCTCCGTCACCAACACCCTTATCACCAGCCAGCACCAACAGAGCGTCACCACCAACCAGCCCTCTTATCTCGTCACCATCAACCTATCATCACCAACAGCCATCACCAACAGCCATCACCAGCATCCTATCACCACCAGCCATCACCAGCATCCTATCACCACCAGCCATCACCAGCATCCTATCACCACCAGCCATCACCAGCACCCTATCACCAACAGCCATCACCAGCATCCTATCACCACCAGCCATCACCAGCATCCTATCACCAACAGCCATCACCAGCATCCTATCACCACCAGCCATCACCAGCATCCTATCACCACCAGCCATCACCAGCATCCTATCACCACCAGCCATCATCAGAACATCTGTCATCACCAACCATGACCACCATTGCCCCTGCCTGCATATTGCAGTCCTCTTGGCCAGCATTGTCATGGCCGGGAAATATTTCCTAATGCCAAGACAAGTCTGATATATCCACGAGGGCTCGACATGGCCAGACTGCTCTGGTTCCTCCTGGCCCAGCTTGGCCTGGCCCGGCTTGGCCTGGCCCAGCTTGGCTTGGCCCGCTCCAACATCAGGAGGGAAGACTTCTCGAGAATCCTTAAGCAGCGAGGAGGCCAGCCACCCAAACTTCTTCTCTCGGGACAAGACCTAAAGAACGAAATTCAGTATTTTCAGATTACTCTCCTGAAATTCAGTGTTCTTGATTTATTGTGAATAACAACAACTTCATGACGCTTCAGTACACGGGGCATGAATCATTGTTTTTGGTGCATTACGAGGGAAAAGAGATAACTGTTATATTTTGAAGTTTCAGAATTCTGAAACGATTTCGACTCCAGTAAACTTTCATTCCAAACGCAGTTTCATAAGCAAAGATTCTACTGTAGCTTCAAAGGTTTCTGAAGCCTGGTTCTTCTGGCAAGTAAGATCTTGCGACAGTACCTAAGGCCATAAGATAATTCCTGAAGTCGGAAGGTATGATGACCTGGCCTTTGACGTCTCTCAAGGGTCATGTCAGAGACACGGCCATCATGCTCAAGGGTGACACTCTCGTGTTGATGGGTCATACCATCGAGTATTGCGGTCATACCGTCGAGCTCAGTTGCCGAAAATTCGTGTTCAAGGGCAGTGCCGTTGTGCTCAAGGGCTACAACGTCATTTCAAGAGCCTTACCTCTGTGTTGATGGGCAGTTTCGTCGTGCTTAAGTGTCGTACGTCGCGTCGCGCTCAAGGGTATAAGCGCATATGGACTGGGTAGGTGGCGTGGCCAGCGTCGTGTCGGTCGTTGCTCAATACTGCCTAACAAGCTGACCCTCGGGGCTCCTTCACTGACTGCAGCTAAGAGTGGCTCCCGAGTGTGTACCACTGTGCTGCGTCTGTCCTGCTGCTCTGACGCGTCTGCATTGCTGCTGTTGTGTGATACATCTAACAGCTGGGTGCGTTACAGTCAGCAGCTGGGAGAGTCACACCCAGCAAAAGAGGGCGTCACAGGCCACACGTCCCTGCGTCTGGCCGCAGGGGTGACAAGGGCTATTCAGGGCTGGCTCTGCGACCCCTGAACCCCCCCTGCCCTGGACAATGGCTCCACTCCCTAAATTGCTCCGTCCACGACAATAACAGAAAATTTTGCTTAAGGAATTTTAAAGAGTTCCTTTGTTTATGTTTTGTCTGAAGTAACACCAGTTTTACTATAAGGAAGAAAGAGAAGCTGTATCGCTCGAGGCCAACTGGCCAGACCAAACCAAGCCAGGCCAGATGGGCGAGCCAGACCAGACCAAGCCAGGCTAACCAACCCAGCAGGAAGGCTCTCGTTCCTAAAGCCAGTCAGGGCAAGTTTCCAGGTGAATTGTTTCCAGCTGTGGTCAGAAGGGATCCAAGCGGCTCTGGAAGCCTGTGGTAGATTCATCCTTACGGATCCCTGGATTAAGGGAGGTATTTCCAACATGATAGGCGCGCGATTGGCACGACCGAAGAAATAATAAAGCGCCGTACGTCATTACGGTTAAGGGCGAATTCTGTCTCCCTCTGGTGCACAAGAGTGATACTTAATTATTGGGCCCACAAGGTTGATTCCAAAGACACCCAACAGGTGGTTTACGTGTCAGAAGCAGCGACATCCATTGATATGTAAATGGTGCAATTAATCTAAGTAAGTGGCGGGCAGCGGGACAATCCGGGAGTCTAGCCGTGCCCCACAAAACCCAGGACTGCGGTGTCAACAAATTAGTGGCCTGGAAGGGTCACATGTGTTCTGTGATTTTCATGTCAAGGTGAGTTGGTACCCCTGGCCTAGCTAGGTCACTGATTAACTGTAACTTGTGCATCTTGTCTATTACACACACACACACACACACACAGTTTAAAACTACAATAACAAGATATTTGATAAATAAGATAGAAATGCCATGATAGATGTTGAAGTGAAACCGACGTCATAGAAACAATTGATCAACTTAAAGATATCATCACCGAGACCGGATGGCTTATCAGCTGTTTTCCTAAATCAAATTATATTAGAGTAAACTGAGAGGGGAAAAATACAGTGCTTTAGTACATAAAGCTTCACAATATGAAAGATACTCTTACAGGCCAGAAAAATTCAGTATTATGTACGAAAAAAGCATCAAGCAAAAAATATACGAGAGCCAAGCTGGAGAGATGAGAGGCTCTTCAGTGATCTCCTGAAGGAAACAAGAAATTTGCATGGAGTTAAGTCCTGGAACCCTCGAGAGATGACTGGACAGATGGCTAGTGCCAGATGAACCCAAGACAAACACGTATGTAGCATGAGTGGCAGCCGAATCTGACAGCATCACATAACATGCAACATATGTGGCGAACTCTCTCCTCTACTCCCGCCTCATGGTAATTTTTTGTTTTAAGTTGCAACTCTTCCCTTTAGTCTGTCTGTCCGTCTGCCTGTCTCTCTTTCTATCTGCCTGTCTCAGTGTGTGTGTGTGTGTGTGTGTGTGTGTGTGTGTGTGTGTTGTGTGTGTGTGTGTGTGTGTGTGTGTGTGTGTGTGTGTGTGTGTGTGTGTGTGTGTGTGTGTCTGTCTGTCTGTCTCTCTTCTCTCTCTCTCTCTCTCTCTCTCTCTCTCTCTCTCTCTCTCTCTCTCTCTCTCTCTCTTGCTCTCTCTTCTGTACAGCCCCATAATCATTCATCGATTCCATTACCTCTCCTCCGAGCGCTCCCTTTTATTTCCCATAAAGTCTTCACCAATCCTTGCCTTTATTTCCCATGTCCTGCCCTTCTCTTTGTTCCCCTGCCTTCCACCCTCTCCTCCACCTCGCGACCCCCCCCCCCCCCCCCCCCGCAATCTTTCATTCTTTTTATACAACTTTTCTCATTCTATCATCCTATTTTCTCTCTTTTCCACGCATATATATTCATTTTTCACTGTACGTTTCTGAGGAGGCTACACTAATATTCTTTGCTTATCCATGCGTTCACGAATACGATGTTAGTTGGACGTTAGTTTGGCAGAGAACATCCGTAGAACATTCACATCTCTCCACGAAAGTCAGTAATAAAAGGGCAACATTCCGCACATTCTTTTTTTATGTCATACATTTTTCCCCGCGTCGAGGCAGGAAGATATAAAGCAAAAGTGAGTTGAACGCCATCAGCGCGGAGGAGTCTTGATGATGCGTGTTGGGGGGCGTCCTCCGTGGCCTCGTATTAACTCGGGTAAAGGAGTTTCCAGATTAATGAGAGAGAATTTTTCCTTATTTACTGAGATTATGAGAATGATTCGTCTGAGGAAATTCTTGATACCCTCATGGCTTGGTACAAGGCATAACTCTGCTCAGAGGTCTTCACTACCAGTGGTTGATAGTCCTGGCAACACCCCAACACTCCTGATCACAAGGATCCATCCTCTGTGTTGCTGACCGGAGGGTCTCTTCTCTGTCTCTGATCACAAGGTCCCCTCTACACTGCTGATCACAAGGTCCCCTCTACACTGCTGATCACAAGGTCCCCCCTACACTGCTGATCACAAGGTCCTCTCTACACTGCTGATCACAATGTCCCCTCTACACTGCTGATCACAATGTCCCCTCTACACTGCTGATCACAATGTCTCCTCTACACTGCTGATCACAATGTCCCCTCTACTCTGCTGATCACAATGTCCCCTCTACACTGCTGATCACAAGGTCCCCCCTACACTGCTGATCACAAGGTCCCCCCTACACTGCTGATCACAAGGTCCTCTCTACACTGCTGATCACAATGTCCCCTCTACACTGCTGATCACAAGGTCCTCTCTACACTGCTGATCACAATGTCCCCTCTACACTGCTGATCACAAGGTCCTCTCTACACTGCTGATCACAATGTCCCCTCTACACTGCTGATCACAATGTCCCCTCTACTCTGGTGATCACAATGTCCCCTCTACACTGCTGATCACAAGGTCCCCCCTACACTGCTGATCACAAGGTCCCCTCTACACTGCTGATCACAAGGTCCTCTCTACACTGCTGATCACAATGTCCCCTCTACACTGCTGATCACAATGTCCCCTCTACACTGCTGATCACAAGGTCCTCTCTACACTGCTGATCACAATGTCCCCTCTACACTGCTGATCACAATGTCCCCTCTACACTGCTGATCACAATGTCCCCTCTACACTGCTGATCACAATGTCCCCTCTACTCTGCTGATCACAATGTCCCCTCTACACTGCTGATCACAAGGTCCCCTCTACACTGCTGATCACAAGGTCCCCTCTACACTGCTGATCACAAGGTCCTCTCTACACTGCTGATCACAATGTCCCCTTTACACTGCTGATCACAAGGTCCCCTCTACACCTCTGACCTTGATCATGGTCCCTGGTTTTGATGGTAACTCTTCACGTCCGGGAAGTGTGATCGCCTCTCCACGTCCACGCGAAGTGGGAAACAAATAATTCCTATACATCCGTCACACTTCAGCTCATCCTGAGACATTTCAGCACAGTCTTCCATAATGAAACACATTCCTGTGCATTACTACAAATTCAAACAAGTTTCCATAAATTCATAAAGATCCAAACACTTTCTAACACATCCCAGTATATGGAAGAGCTCACCTTTTTTAGCACCTCCCAGTAAGTTCTAACACATTTCGGTTCCTCATGAGACATTATAAAGCATTCAAGTACATCCTCATACATTGTTTAAGATCATAATATTTTCAGACACATCTTGATATATTCCAGAACACCTCAGTGCATCCTGAGCTTCCTCTCCTCCAGTTGCAAATTTGCCCTGCAGAATGATTATGCAAATACTGATCCACGCCTGAGCTAAATTTGATAATACTGGAGACTGAGGTTAACCGTTCTCTGACACCTGTAGATACTCGAGCAACTCTCCAACAACAACAACAACAGGAAACTAAAACCTTCTTACTTTGCAGAATGAAACTCAGTTTTGTTTGATCATTTCTTTTAACAACGAATTTATTCTTAATTTCTACACCACATATTGATGGCATCTAGAGTAGAATGTTTCTTGACAGTCCTGGAGAGTCGCCAGTTGCCCAGCCATGAGTCACTAGGTGTCGAGTCCTAACCACTCGTGTCTCTGGGTATCGACTCCTAGCCAGTCATGAGTCACCAGGTGTCGATGGTTGGCCAGTCTGCTTCTCGGTCATGGGATATGGTCGAGCGGGTGTCTCCATTGACCTGAGGGTGCCTGGGGTCAGAGTGTGCTGACCCAGGCGCAAATAAATGTCATCCTTTCACGTATCTCCCTAGAACTCTCGCCCTAACCTGAGGAAGCTGTACATATTTCACGGTTTCAGGTGTTCGCAGCAATATTTCAGCTGTACAGGATTTGGCACTGTGTTCTGGTATACATATATCTTGGGTTGTGTTCTGTGCTGGTGTGTATGAGGCTCAGTACATGTTGGAACTAGCAGAGAGGAGAGCAGCGCAGACAGCTTCTGAAATAAGGGACCTGAACAACAGGAGGAAGTTAGTCATAGATTTGCCCATCATGGAAGAGACAAGACTGAGGATAGACTTGATGACAGCCTTCATGTTTCTGAACCAGACTGACGATCATGACAGCAAACAGTTCTACCAAAAACGATGTTAAGAATTGTCTTTATAGTACTAGAGTTGTGGATGAATAGTATGAGGAAAATGATAAAACTGTATACTGTTAGGACACTAGAGTTAAAATGATGCATGATAAAGTTCGAAGGATGGAGTCCCACGAGTGTAGCATTTCCTTTCTCGTACTGTACAGACATGTAACTGCAAGTAGATGATTTCACACACACACACACACACACACACACACACACACACACACACACACACACACAACACACTTCCGAAACTAACTCTAAAACAATATAACATCAAAAAACTGCTAAAGCTTTAATGACAATAATCGGAGAGGCAAACGCCGCATCCAAGATAGCTATCAGATATTTAGGGTCACTTTAGCGTGCCCGACCTCGGCCCAAGACTGTTCCGGAAGTCTTCATTTCCGGCCTAGCAGCTTGTGGTCCACGGAACTAAACTTCTCGTGCGCGCGCCCACACGTAATTCCCAAGGCGTTGATGGCCTTAATTACTTTTCTATTAGACCGGAGGACTGGAATAAGGCTGCAAATATTAGTGTTTACGTTCTCCAACTGAAACATTAATGAAAGAGTTTTGGTTTACAGTTCATGGCGGCGCTGTGGCTTCCTCCTGCTGGGGATGAGCAGCCTGAGGTGTTAAGAGAGCCTGCTACAGGAGGGAGGGTCTGCGACACGAAGCTCGCCTTTTACTTTCATTAGATTGTAAGACGAGTTTAGAAATGCATTTTTTCTTTTATTAAGATTCATTTTGTATTTAATATTGGTAATGTAGTGGCGAACTGCGACTTCTAATTAGATATTCGTCGTTGATAAGATGGTGAAATGTGTTACACAAAGTGAGTAGGGTGTCTGGGTCGAGCGAAGGTGCTTGACGTTCTGCTGAATAAAGTCATTTAAGAATATTTTCTCAGTCACCTTCTGTGCCACATCAACAATCTGGCCATGGTGGAATCATGAATACTGGATCAGTTTCTCCGGGTGTTCAAAATGTTCAAAGGATGAGCACCTTGGGTACGACCTTTGTGTAAAGTCTTATGTTCAGTTAACAGTTTTGCCTAATTTTCGATGAGCTTTATCCTTGCAGGATCATATCTGTGTGTGCAACTTGCAATGAGGTCCGCTGGACCAGGACCCTGGCCTTGGGGAACACCGGCTCTAAGGTAAATTTGGAGCTGGTGTAGTAGGATCTACCCACTGATAATGACGTATCTGTTCGCAAGACCCACCCACAGCTGAGATGGAGGGAGGGGAGTGTGGAGAAGGTGCTTTCTGCTTTCCTATTCGTTCTATGACTATCTTTTACAGATAACTTTGTCAAGGATCATTAGGTCTCCTGTTAACTGTCCTTCCCATGTGCTCTCATGTACACCAGTAATGACGTCACCACCAACAATGACGTCACTCCCTGGCAGTACCCTCCGCTCTCCTCGTCATCGCTGGTTATCGCCAGTTACCAGTTTATTCAATATCCGTTCCTTCTTTTCCTCCCTGCCTCCGTCCCCTCCATTAATCCTCGTAATTATGTATCTAATTAAGCCTAATGTAGCACGAAATCCTCATCTTGGAGCTAATAATTATTTTGGGATCAGAGTTTTACAGTGACTTTAAATTTTGAAGTATATTAAGCGACCATGTGGAGGAGTCTCTCAGATTTTACTTTGAACAACAAGTGTGGGAGGAACACATATATTGTGATTTTCTTAACTGCTAAATACGTCAAATTTCCTTTGACTCAGAACATCTTAGAGTTCATTATGCAATGTTGTTCCGTTTCTGGGTTTGTAAGCAATGATATAGACACCTATTGTGTAAGCAATGATATAGATGGCTACAGTGTAAGAGATGATATAGACGCCTACAGTGTAAGCAATGATATAGATGGCTACAGTGTAAGAGATGATATAGATGGCTACAGTGTAAGAGATGATATAGATGGCTACAGTGTAAGAGATGATATAGATGGCTACAGTGTAAGCAATGATATAGATGGCTACAGTGTAAGAGATGATATAGATGGCTACAGTGTAAGAGA
>NC_092236.1:2490533-2495533 GCF_036320965.1 Panulirus ornatus | reverse complement strand
AATGTTAACGTCAACAAAAACTCATAAGCATAAACGCTGCTGGATACAACTAGAAACGCTGGTGACACTAGTCACGAAATTTGATGGCTAAGTTTAGCATAGCTTAGTGAAGACGTTTATATCCGGGATGGCATCAACAAATTATCATTATCATCAGCAGTGATAATTTTATGACTAGTATTAGACTCACCATCAAATAGTCACTGCAGAGAATGATCTTATATGAATGATTACATTTACTGATTTTCAATTTCTTCAGTTTTCGTTAATGTCTGTCTCTGACGTAACTGATGACACGTGAGACAGATCCCAAGGCTCTAAGGACCCACAATCGAACCCGATTCGTAAGGAAACTGTCAGGATGGGCCTCTGGCGGAGTTGGTTGTGTGTGGGAATGGTTGGTGATGGAGCTGGCTGCTGCTGGACTGGATATTGTTGGAGTGTTTGTTCTCTGAGCTGATTGTTGCAAAGGCTGGTTCTTGTAATAATTTTTTTGAAAGGGTTTGGTTGTAGAGGTTGGGTGTTGTTGGAGATGGTTGCTGTAATGACTGGTTGTTGCCAGGGATAGTAGTTGTAGGGGCTAGTTATTTCCAGGTGTTGACAGTGGTTGGCGTCCATTGTTGCTGGAGTTGTATGCTTGTGGATCTAAATATAACCAAGACGGAGTGATGGTTTGTTTAATGAGAAGATATCCATATCATCGTCATCTTCCCTCCTGCTTGCTCTCATTTTCCTCTTCTCATAATATCCACCAATCACTTATTGTCATATTTTCTAGTCCAACTTCCAGTCTATTCCTCTTGTGGGTCTATTCGTGTACCTCGTCTCTTGCTCTCTGTCTCTTCCTGGTGGTTTCCTCACGCCTCCCTTCTCTCCCTTGCTTTCTATCCCTGTTCGTACAAAGTTCCTTCTTCGCTACACCTCTTCCAGCCTTATATATCTCCTATCTCTTATATTCTCTTCCTTAACCCCTCCTGTCCCTCCATCACCTTGCTTTCCATTCCCCCCTTACCTCCCCAGGTCCCCCACCTTCCCCCTACCTTCCCCAGGCTCCCCTAACCTCCTCCTCCTGCTCCTCCTCCTCCTCACATTACCCTTATGGATGGAGTCTTGTATTAGCCCTGGTGGGATTAAGTCATGATTTAGGAAACAAATAGAGTCAGTGGCGGAAGGATCAGCCGTGACGCGGAGGCCGTACTGGAAAATTTACCTGAGGCAATATCATGTGAGCTTCTCTATCTGTTCTAATAGTTCGTGCAATCCTTCCTGAAGCTCTCCATATTTGTCCCAATCTTCTCCTTGTAATACAACTAGTGGTTGTTTGCTTGGCCTTAATTGGCAGGAGAGAACGATTGTGAGTCACTATTTCTGAGACACGTTACTCATAAGAGGCTGTCAATATTGTCTCAGATTAATTCGTTGATATCACAACATCAGATCAGAAGGAGTTTGATGCCACAACGAAAAGACGAATTTACACATGAGAAGACAACATTCTTGGTCCAATACATTGTTTATCTCACATTACTCTTATTTCCTTCAAATTTACCCACAAAACAAAGTATCCATATAATAAACTTTACCCAAAAGACAAAGTTTACCCACAAGACAAAGTATCTACATAATAAAGTTTACCCAAAAGATAAAGTTTACCCACAAGACAAAGTATCTACATAATAAAGTTTACCCAAAAGATAAAGTTTACCCACAAGACAAAGTATCCACCTAATAAAGCTTACTCACAAGAGAAGGTTTACCCACTAGACAAAGTACTCCTAAAACAAAGTTTGATAACAAGACAAAGTTTACCTTCAAAACAAAGTGTACCCGCAAGACAATGCACGCATCCACATAAAGTTTACCCACAGGACAAAGTTTACCTTCAAAACAAAGTGTACCCGCAAGACAATGCACGCATCCACATAAAGTTTACCCACAGGACAAAGTGTAAGCACAATACACGACGCGAATAGAAAGATAAAGAGGAGGAAAAAAGGAATGAATGATGTTTGCAAGGAGACGTGTGTGTGTGTGTGTGTGTGTGTGTGTGTGTGTGTGAGGTTTGCTATCAGCAGCCCGGCTGCTGTACCTATGATAGATAAGAAATGATGATTGTTTCTCTTTCTCTCTGTTCCTCAGTCTGTCTTTTATTCTCTCACCGTATCTCAAGCTGTCAATACGTTTCCCTTCCCAATGTGTCTTCCTTTTCCTTTCTGTTACCCTGTTTTCCCAGCTTTCCCTTAAATTTTCTATCACTTGTCCCCTCCCTCACTCTCTCTCTCTCTCTCTTTCCCTCTCTTTCCTTCCCCAGATACTATTTGTTATTGCCATAACTGTACCGCTTAATAGTAATGATAACGATAATGATAAGGGTAATAGAATATGACGGTGAAAATAAAAAGAAATACATGAAAGCATCATTAAATCATTATATTCTTGATTATAAACGCTTGTCGACTCGTCGTCGATACACCATCAGTCATTTCTTTAGTATCAGAATCTCCAGTGAAGCTGTACGGTGTACAGGGACGGTGGGTGGGTGAGGTGTACAGGGACGGTGGGTGGGTGAGGTGTACAGGGACGGTGGGTGGGTGAGGTGTACAGGAACGGTGGGTGGGTGAGGTGTACAGGGACGGTGGGTGGGTGAGGTGTACAGGAACGGTGGGTGGGTGAGGTGTACAGGAACGGTGGGTGGGTGAGGTGTACAGGGACGGTGGGTGGGTGAGGTGTACAGGAACGGTGGGTGGGTAAGGTGTACAGGAACGGTGGGTGGGTGAGGTGTACAGGAACGGTGGGTGGGTGAGGTGTACAGGAACGGTGGGTGGGTGAGGTGTACAGGAACGGTGGGTGGAAACAGAACCATAATGAGAGTGGCATAGGAGGAGTCAAGTGACTGATGAGGTTGTTGAAGTTATTGAAGAAGAGCCAGAGTAGGGAAGGTGACGTCCACTGTGAGGAAACACACGAGAGAGAGAGAGAGAGAGAGAGAGAGAGAGAGAGAGAGAGAGAGAGAGAGAGAGAGAGAGAGAGAGAGAGAGAGAGTCTTGCTTTAAAAACATTATCTTTCTCACACTACAGTATTTTATTTCCTACCCTTGACCACTGATGAGACCTTATGGTCAGGTGTCGTTCCTGGGGAAAGAAGGAACACGGGAGATCAGGGCAGACCTGGCTAAGTTAGGCTGAGAGGCTGAACGATGCTAACTTTTTAATGGTAAGAAAGTTATAAGATGCAGTCGATAGTTATCCTATATATTATAATATACGTCCTGGCCAAGCGAGAGAGAGAGAGAGAGAGAGAGAGAGAGAGAGAGAGAGAGAGAGAGAGAGAGAGAGAGAGAGAGAGAGAGAGAGAGAGATGGGAGGGGTTAAGTTTTGAGTGGAGTGACTGGTCTAATTAGGAGGAAATGTGGCAAGAGTTAATTTCGGTAAGTTAGTGGCAGGGTGTAGTGGGTGAGGCCGGCGCTACACCCTGGACCTGATGCTGTAAGGGTGACGCTGTATCCTGCTGACCAACAGACATTCGGGGGACTCCCTCACCCTAGTGACGGTACACTCAGGTGACGCTCGGGGGACTCCCTCACCCTAGTGACGGTACACTCAGGTGACGCTCGGGGGACTCCCTCACCCTAGTGACGGTACACTCAGGTGACGCTGAGGACTGAGAACAGGACTCTCAGGTGAGGTGCCAACCTGGGGTTCACACACCAGGAAGCAAGTCAGGAGCGGATGGCATTAGGGATGAATTTCTTCAGGAAATGGGAGGATGATGTCTTTCATTGGTTATAGCCGGGCGGGTCGACGTGTGTGTGGCCCAAGTAGAGGTGTCAGGACTGGCAGGATCCCCCCTCTCAATAAAGGCAAGAGGGATAAACATAGTGTTTGAATTACCGAATTATAATTCTGTTAAGTATACCTGGGTAAGGGCTGACGAGAGTGGTATGTGAGGTGTGGTGCAGGAGGAGAACATCTGACTGGGAAGGAGTAATGTGATCTCAAGGGAGAGTCGGATGTGAAGACCAGTTGTTGGTTATGTTGTCACTTTGAAGAGGCTGTATCGTTGGGAGTAGAGTCTCGTTAATGACCTCACTACAAAGGAGTCTACAATTTCCTGCAATTGAAAATAGCGCAGCACTGGGCTGCAGGAGCCCTCAATAAGGTCCTGAATAAAATCGGGAAACTCATGATATATCATTATCATATTATTATACATAATCCCTGTTTTCCCACGTCAGCGAGGTAGCGTCAGGAAACAGACAAAAACGCCATATATATGTATATATATATATATATATATATATATATATATATATATATATATATATATATATATATATATATATATATCTTTCTTTCTTTCAAACTATTCGCCATTTCCCGCATTAGCGAGGTAGCGTTAAGAACAGAGGACTGGGCCTTGAGGGAATACCCTCACCTGGCCCAATTCTCTGTTCCTTCTTTTGGAAAATTAAAAAAAAAACGAGAGGGGAGGATTTCCAGCCCCCCGCTCCCTCCCCTTTTAGTCGCCTTCTACGACACGCAGGGAATACGTGGGAAGTATTCTTTCTCCCCTATCCCCAGGGATAATATATATATATATATATATATATATATATATATATATATATATATATATATATATATATATATATATACATATATATATATATATATATATATATATATATATATATATATATATATATATATATATATATATATATATATATATATATATATATATATAATGTTTTTTTTACTTTCAAATGATCCACTTAACGGTTAAGTGGCACAATTAACCATCAAGTGAAACAAAATTTCGTCGGTCAACCATCGTCGGGCCGCCCTGCCTCCTCAGACGGAGTAACGCGATCTTCTAATTTTCGCTCATAATTTAGCGACTAAGACGCGCCCAAGGGTTGAAATCTGCAAGTAATTGGTCGTTGGTAAGGTCGTTAAGGCTTCACTTGGCTGTTTGCACATGCTGATGCTTACACAAG
>NC_092236.1:2468033-2485533 GCF_036320965.1 Panulirus ornatus | reverse complement strand
GTGTATGTGTGTGTGTGTGTGTGTGTGTCTTTGTTCGGTCAAAGGTCAAAGGCATCTCAGGTGCAGTAATAGAGGTGTAGTGATGATGGTCTAAATGTTGAAAATGAGTGTAGTGAAGAAGAATATGGTGAGCACAAAACTACTTTGAAGATGAGGGGTGCAGTAAAATTACGTGTAGACGAGAGCGTAGTGAAGATAAAGATTCAGTAAAGGTACAGGTTAAAGTGAAGATGAGGGTATAGTGATGATGGTACTTTGACGTAACTCCCAAGATGATCCCAGCAAGGCTCAAGGCCCACCACAGCCACAGCCGAAATATCTAGTAGTGATTATGATGACAACAGTAATGATAATAATGATTATGATGACAACAGTAATGATCATAATGATTATGATGACAACAGTAATGATCATAATGATTATGATGACAACAGTAATGATAATAATGATTATGATGACAACAGTAATGATCATAATGATTATGATGACAACAGTAATGATAATAATGATTATGATGACAACAGTAATGATCATAATGATTATGATGACAACAGTAATAATAATAATGATTATGATGACAACAGTAATGATCATAATGATTATGATGACAACAGTAATGATAATAATGATTATGATGACAACAGTAATGATCATAATGATTATGATGACAACAGTAACGATAATAATGATTATGATGACAACAGTAATGATCATGATGATTCTAACATTAGTTTTGATAATAATAATAACAATAATAATGATAAGATAACGATAATGATAATAGCAATAATAATGATAATAATAATAATGATAATGATAATCTTTCTTTTTCTTTCAAACTATTCGCCATTTCCCGCATTAGCGAGGTAGCGTTAAGAACAGAGGACTGGGCCTTTGAGGGAATACCCTCACCTGGCCCAATTCTCTGTTCCTTCTTTTGGAAAAAGAAAAAAAAAAAAAAATGATAATAATAATGATAATAATGATAATAATAATGATGATAATAATAGTAATAGTAATAACAATAATGATAATATTAATAAAAATAATTATAATGATAATAATAATGATTGTAACAGTAATAATGATATTGATAATTATAATTATAATGATAATGGTAATAATGATAATATGTTATAATAGTAAAAAAATTATAATACAGGTGGCCCATTTTCCTGATAGGTGGCTGCCTACCACCTACCTACCTACCTGCCGAGAGAGAGAGAGAGAGAGAGAGAGAGAGAGAGAGAGAGAGAGAGAGAGAGAGAGAGAGAGAGAGAGAGAGACTGGTGTAACTACGCGCACCCTTGTACCTGTACATCAGATGGATGCTCAGTGATTAAATGGAACTTAATTACAGTGTGAATGTTATATCCTGGAATTACACTTTGAAGAACTGATAATAATCCTTTGTCTCGTGCGAGTAAGAAGACGACACAGAACCTTTGTCAGATCGAGCGCCAAGCTCGTATGATTCCAAAGCGGTGATCTGTGGAGGGCGTGTGCGCCCGTGTGGCTGGACGTGATTACCTGAGAATTAGAAGGTAATTATGTTTCCCTCGATGAAAATAGATGATGGGAAACAGATGCTGGGAGAGGGTATTCTCAATGATTAGATAGATAGACTTCGAAGCTCTGAAACTCTCTCTCAGCCATTGTAAAGGAAGGTTTGAAAAGTTCTCTTTCAATCACAGCTTTTACTCAACCACAGCTAAGCTCTCTGTCTCCTTCCCTTATAGCTGCAGAGGACATGACCATCACCTGAGATCATCAAGGAAAGTGAGGGGCACACCAGGGAAAATATCAGAGAGATCCAGGAAGCGGAGTCAGAGAGATCCATGAAGCGGAGTCAGAGAGATCCAGGAAGCGGAGTCAGAGAGATCCAGGAAGCGGAGTCAGAGAGATCCAGGAAGCGGAGTCAGAGAGATCCAAGAAGCGGAGTCAGAAAACAAAATCACCAGCAATTTTGTGAAGGTCACACTGACGCAGTGTTGCCTATGATGCATTACGTGGTACAGCAGGAGGAGCCTCTTGCCTCACCTCGCCTGGAAACACTTTCAGTCATAACATCAATTGATCATGAAGAACGGAAGTGGTCTGCTGCAACCAGAGGAGAGGTGGGAACACGACCCTGGCATGAAGGGCTACGCGATGGAGCAACGGTGCTGCACCTGACATTCTGGTCAGAGTTGGTGATGGGTCATTCTTGTTTCATAAACCATTTGAGACGATAGACAACAACTTTACCATAACTCGTTTTCTATGCGAACAAGTTGTTGTGATGAAGACATTTCACCCCTTTAGTTTGTCTTCCTCATCAAACTTATATCAATCAAACATTTTCCTGTGACTTCTTATTTCGGAGGACATCCCCCGTTATTACATGGAAGGCTGAGAGCGTCTATATCCCCTAGATGGCTTCTTTGATTAAATCTGATGTATATTCTCATTAGGGAAGACATGACGATCCGTTCGTCTTCCTATCTGGTGCTCTCAGTCTCTCATAGGAGTATGTGGTGTTTTCTCCCAACACGCTCAGGTTTAGAGCAATTTATAATCCTTTCCTTCTGAAAACTTTATAAAATTCTGTTGGAAGAGGATCTCTTAAAGAAAGAATTTCTGGCTTTATACTTGAACCAGCGTCATTTGAGCAGGGACTCCCATGTCTGAGAGATTCTGCTCTTTGACGGTGAGTCGTAAGTGGTACCACAGAGGTGAACTGTAACAGGTACCAAGACGGAGACCATACTGGGTCTCAAGAGCTGAGCTACAAGTGGTACCTAGAGGTAAGTTGCGAGTGGTGTCCAAACGTGAGCCACGAATGGCATTAAGAGACGAACCTAAAGTTGCTGGGGCTCGACTGAATCCCTCAGTTCTCGACACGAATTCTATTTCCTGGGTCTTCTCCCTACCAGGTGGTTCGTTACGAGTCTTTACTGGGTCTTCACCCTGCTAGGTGGTTCGTTATGAGTCTTTCTTAACAGTGGGTTTATGAGCGATGGGGACAGGATTACCGTGTTCTGTGAGAGAGAGGGGGAGAGAAAGAAAGAAGATGGAGGGGCTATACCATACCAAAAGCTACCTCATGGAGATCTTAGGCGTTGCTAGATTTAAGTTTTATCTCACGCTGCAGTAATCTCACCTGTCATGCTTCATCATCATGCAGGCTTCCCTCACTGGCATGATGCATTAGTTCCACGACACCATGATGGAAAAGCTGGCAAATGTTATAATTGATCCTTGCATCATCTTATCTGGAGTGTGGGCGACATGCTCGTGACGATTGTAAAAGAAAATGTTAAGCAGTTGGGGGAGGCCATCTTCGAGTCATTTCTTCCTGCTGTATCTTGAAGCTGTACAGGAAGGTGTGGAGCTACTAACTTGGACCAAGAGTTAGGATGACGTCTGTTAACTTTGTAGTTAATGCGGGAATTTCCTTATGGAATGATTTAGCATAATTCCAGACCAGGTAGCTCGAGATAAAGCTTTGTAAATCTCTCTTGATTTTGTGAACATAAAAGTTTGGGATTTTAGGAATTAAAGAATTCAGGAGGAGTTTGTTGGAGGGTTCTTGAGAACTAGAAAACAGTAAGAGGGTAACGGGTCCGGATCAGACGTTGTTTTCCACTGTCAATCATTCAAATTCCTTTGTTTAAATGTTGAGGATGAATCCCTTATATCTGCACTGATGACTGTAGCAATGAGGAAATATGTCTTGTGATTAGCAACGTGTATTACCCTTAATAACCCTCTTCCCTCCGGCCATTACCTGCGCGACGCAGAACACAGCTGATGAAGCTGGTCCTGGGGTGTTGGGGAACAGAGCGCTTCAGCTACAAATTGGTCATCAGTGAAGAATTTCATCATTTGAATGTCTCTACAAGTCCAACAGTAACATAAACTGTTGCAAACAATATGTAGAGGAAGATGTTGCAGAGCATACTTTGCAGCTGATGCATATAAATATCACTCGGAAAACGATAAACTAAAACCTGCTGACCAGAAAATACCCCACGAATCTGATTCATTTTATGAATCATTTCTATGAAATCAAATGATATTATGAAGTGGCTATAAAGTGCAAGTGAGAACACTCCATCTTTTGATTAATGAAAACTACAGTGCTGTCTGAAAAAACAACTTTTTATCATTCATTTTTGGTGATAATGACATATCTTGCTTTACACTGACAAGCACCTTACTGTGGGTGCTGATGTACTATTTCTTTTTTTTCTCTCCCTCTCTTCCAAACCTCCTATATCCTCCCAGATGATGTTTGGCTAATCCGGAATCATATGACCTGAGTCATAGGTGTCAGGTCAGTGAGTGTGTCCCTCTTCCGACACACTCGTCATGATATCAGAGTCCGGTGAGTGTTTCCCTTCTTTTCGACAAACTCTGTCGTCATGAGCTTAAAAACCACCAGACGAGACAGGCAGCCAGGCAGATTGACGTGGATCCCCATCAGTTATTCTTGGGCCGAACACACAATCTAGAGTTCGTGTGATCTCTTCTATAATATTCATGATGGCCCGCAGGCGCCCTCCGCCTACCTCTCGCTGTGGCTGTTGATGGCTCTTTAACTCACGCCAACAACAGTGAGGCGGCTGTTGCTGGTGCAGCTACTGAAAACGAAGTTGTTGGACTAGTAGTAGTGACTTACTAGCTGCTACACTGATGTGATGATGGCCTCACCTCTCCAAACGATGATTCCTGAGACTGATTTTGTATTCATGTCTCAGCCAATGTAACAATTTGAGTAAGTCTGCTCCGGAGACGCGACCACACGCCTGACTCACACACACACACACACACACACACACACACACACACACACACACACACACACACACGCACACACACACATGGGCTCCCTGGTGTCACGAGCAGACAAGAGACGTGGGGATGATCCCAATTAAAGACTCAGAATCAGAAAGGATGTTACAGACGTGTATACAATAAATCTTGAGTATAAACATTCTGTTATCTTAATTACAGTCCCAGAAATTACATTCTCAAACAATTTGGTTTACGGTTAATACTGCTTCCATCCAGAGCCTTGCGACTTCAGTGAAAGTCTCGGGCAAATTGATGAAGTTTCATGTTATGTGGCAGCCAACGTCAGCCTCCACACGCGTCTTCCCCGACATCTTCATCGTCACGCACTCTCTTCATCATCACTTCCCCCTCCCCTTCTCTCCCTTCTCTTAATCATCTCACGTTTTCCTTCTATCTTTAGTACTACCAGATGCCATTCCATTTTCACGACACACACCCTTTACTCCCCATCTTCGTTGCAAATTGTCCTCAATTCTCCATCTTCAACATAACACAAATTTTTCTCTCTTATTTCACCATCACACACGTCCAACCCGCCTTATGTTCACCATCACACTAGCCTAATCTTCACCACCAAACGCCATCTATATCCTCATCGTGTCTCTCGGCCGCCTTGAGCACCGCTACTCGGCAAACGGCACCAGAAAACATCGGTAATTCAGGTCATGGCTGATTCAGACGCGGTCGCTCTTGATGGCTGGGCGGGCCAGTGTGAATACTTAAGTCTTGGTCTTCCTCAGCTTCCCTACTCTCTCCCTCCACCTCTCGGACTCTCCTACTCTCACTTCTCCCTTCCCCTGCCTCAGGCACCCGTCTCCAGTCTCTCTCTAACGCTTGACGCATGCTGCTCTTACCAGCTCTTAATTCCCAAAGTTTGGTCGGGTCACCACGGGTCTCTTATAGTTCTTATTGTGGGTCATCACCTGACTTGCCTCCTCCTACTGTGTGTGTGTGTGTGTGTGTGTGTGTGTGTGTGTGTGTGTGTGTAGCTTGGCTATGGAGAATACCGCCGAGTCTCTGGCCATCACATATGATGACCCCGGGTGTTACATCGCGTTCCGTCTTCCATAATGAAGTTTGAAATCTTGGAAGGAAAGAATCAGCAACAAAATGATTGAAGAACCACACGATCCATGACAGAAAACCAATTAAGATCATCGACAAAGACCCCATTATCCTTCCTCCTCCTCTCCCACACTGATCTCCACTCCCTGTCCTGCCCCATGGGACACTTCCTACTGAAGAAAACTTGAGGAACAGACCGCCTGGTGACGCTGACCTCATCGTAGTGACACAGAGGCCGCGTTCCAGATCTTTGTTTATATTTTGTCTCCGACCATGACAAGTAGTCAACCAGGTTCTCTCACAAACGTCATGTTAGTTATGGACTCACCTAACATGATGGAAGTGAGGGACTTTATCGTAACTTACGGTTGTCAGGTTGACTGGAAGATCTTGTACATAAGAGATATAGAGATATAGTTCCCTAACTAAAGTATATACAAGTAGCAGAGGAAAATGTCAAAATCTTTTAAACCTTTTGGGATGATCAAGTTATCCCCAATATTTTCTAAATTGCACAAGTCATCACAGGACTCTTGGGTTCGACTCCCAAGGATGCTTTCATCCCGTGGTCGGCTGGAGAGGATGGAAGCCATAAATACTCTCTCAAAGGACATATGTACCATGACAAAGGTCACTGGTACTTTCACAAACTCATCATTACACACATGAGGTTATTATTGCCAAGACAAAGATCACGAGTACTAACAGAAGGTCACCAGTACTCACCAACGACGTTGAGGACGCCGAACAGGCTCTTGGCAACGATTGTGTTGACCTGACACATGTAAGTACCCGCGTCGGTGGCGTTGACACGCGAGAGGTGCAGCGTCCAGGTACGGTGACCGTCGTGGGTGACGTTGACACGCGGGTTGCGTGTGATGACGTGGTCCTGCACCGTAAGGATGGCTGACTTGTCGAAGGCAATCCACGCCACCTGCAGGACACAGGAAGAGAAGGATTTCCCATTAGTTCGACGACTCCAGACTTCAGACAGAAAGTACCTTACGACACTACACAACCCTTGTAATAAATACCATTCCTGCAGGTTCTCGTGTCAGCGAAATACGTCGACGCTGAAAAAGAAAATGGAATCATCTAGTATAAGTGGAACTCCAACACATTCTGGTCAACCACTTAAGAAATTCTGATTAATATACTCCCTGTCCTGCCGGTAGACTGGATCGATCTAACTCGCCTGGCCTTGGATCCTAGATTAATGTCGAGGATCAACCTTGACCTACGATGAAATTACCCATCTAAGGCTTGACCTGTAGCAAGAACATATTTTCAACGCTTAACCTAAAATATGAATATCCTTCTGAAACCTGACCTAAATATGAATATTCCAACGAAGATTTACCCGAGTAAGAATTTCCTTCCATAACTAGAATTACATTGAGAATGTTCTTTTCCAAATTTACTCTGAAATATGAATATCCTTCCAGTGCAGTGTGTCTAAGACAAGAAAATCCCTCGGAGGTTTGACCTAGGATGAGAATATCCTTCCGAACCTTGACCGAGGCTTGGAATATCTTCTAACCGAACTCTGCATTATCCTTGATCATGACCGGCCATACACTTAACACTTCATCAGTTAATCATCAAAATCTTCAAGAACCTCAAACAAGCTTATAAGAGGCAGTACCTCAGCAGTGAACAATGTAAACTCCCGGACACTGGACAGTGAAAGCAAGCAAGACGACACAGCAGTGACCTCATGACCTCTGGTAATTCCTGACCGTGTTGACACACTCGTTACTGTACAGCTAAGAATATGACTATGTTAGGTTATGAGGGAGGAAAGATACACCAGTAAATATTCCATCTGCAAACCAATAAAACCTTCCACTGTTGTTCACAGAGTCTGGCGGACACGGGAAATGAGAGAAGTCTATCCTGAAGTGCTTCAGATTTCCATCAGTCGCCAACGACTATTTTCACAAGATTATATATATAAAATGTCCGTCAGGCTTACATCTATGAGGACAGATTCAACCGTGTTATAAAAATGGTTCATGAAAACAATTTCAGAAACACAATATGTCACTAGATCCTGGTGACCATGATTTTTGAATGTTACATAGAAATGTACATATGTAATAAATTATGTATTTCGCTTTTCAGTGTTTCGAAAGTGCTCTTACTTGTTCTTCACATCTTGTACAAAAGACGAATAACTTCAGTTCTGGAAATCATTAACTAACTTGCGTGATAAGTAGAGTAAATCTGATCAAGATTCGCCTCTGCTATTATCACATTAATATTTATTAGAATATTTAAGGGCATGAAAGAGGCAAGTGGGGGGGGGGGAGAGATGTACGACTTTAGAAATATTTCATGTAACTTCAAAAAGACACTCAAATATTTCGGAATTCTGCAATACAAACGTCATATTAACTATTATTTTTTGTTTCTTGGCTTATAAGATGGTAATGAAAAAGTACAAACAAATCAGTAACCATGGGAAATTATCCTTATTATATAATGCTTCATATATATATATATATATATATATATATATATATATATATATATATATATATATATATATATATATATAAGGAACATTTGAATATTTGTGAAATGCTCAGTTATATCAATATTCGATAAGTTTCCTTCAGTTAAGAACTCGAGGGCTTTAGAAGATAAGATTTGTATAACTCACGTGTGTAAGTCTTTGAGATGTTTATAAACTGATATTCATGAACAAGACAATCCATAGCAGGGAAGTTAAGGATTTCCTCATGCATTTTGCTTTCATACTCAAATAACACGAATTTTGAGAAACTGACATTACTGAGGTATTACGCTGTCGAGGTAAGAAACAAATCATAAATCTACGGTGAGTAGCAGCTGAAAGGAAACGTTCAGCGAACGTTTGTAAGCCTCGGCAAACGTTTCAAAGTCCAGTGGACGACAAGATTCGGTCTGTTCTGAGACTGCCCAGCCAGCTGTGCATTTGGAGATATGTGCGTATGTATGCATATTTCTGTGTATGTGTCTACATATATATATATATATATATATATACATATATATATATATATATATATGTGTGTGTGTGTGTGTGTGTGTGTGTGTGTGTGTCTGTGTGAGCTTTCGTATATCCTCAGATATGTCAATACTTTTCTTTAATTTTTCATAATAAGGTACAGCATATTTTGTATCCTAATTCAGTCAACAATAAAATTCTGTGAATATGGTCATAGACAGGGAGAACACATCCAGCTGCAGCAAATATAGTCTAATCACACCTTTGTCCTCAAAACATTGTCACAATTTCAAAGTTTTGATTAATTAGTCACTGCAAATTAGATACTGCGATAGTGTGACTACTGTTAACCCGACACTGTTAGTTACAGCTGTGACTTCCATGACAACTCTGTGCCATAGCTCTCGTTTGTGCACTGCCGCTTTGGCTCGCTGGAAATGTTAGCTGCCTTGACACTTGGTTGAAATTGCGAGACCGATCAACAAAGCTACAATCACTGGATTCCTTTAAATATGATATTTTTCAAGTTATTAAATCATTTTCAAAAACTTTCAGAGTAATATTTCAATGAATAAAGAAGAAAGTTTATGAACTACAAAAATGAATTCCTCTTGGATTGAAGAGCACTGTCTGTGTGTTCGTTCGCTGGTAGTGTCGTGTGTCTGGTTCTGTTGGTTGTGTGCTGTTGTGTTCTGCTCGATGGATTTGCTGGGTGAGCGGTCGCTAGTGGTGTGCGCTGGCTTCACGCCAACCCCACCCTGGAATGCATGTACATGACGGGCCTACATTTTTTTGAAGTACAGCGTGTGCACAGGCTGCTGTGCACGGCCTGGTGTGCACGCACAGCATATACACCTGATGGAAAGCACAATGGAAATGATTTATTTCAAGTGTTTCACATTAAATCACTCCTCAAAAAATTTATGAAGAGTATGTTGACTATGCCAGTGACTGCTGATCGTCCTGCTTAACTCCCGTCCAGCTAACGTCTTGTATATGATAGTACAACCTTTACCACGACCTACCAGCCAGCACAACAGGACTCCAGCCAGAGCCATACCGTCCTGCTGTGTGATACACACGACCAACTCGCCTCCTGAACATGTGAACCTGAGGCTCCGAGGGAGTGTAAATCCATGGTAAATACTACAGGAGTCAATAATATTGATAAAGAAATGCTGATCTGAGACAAACGTATGTAAGGCTAAGAACAACAGCAGAATATTTACAGACTTGACTAAGTCACGAAACTTATGATATGAAGATAATTCAAGATGATAAAAGTCCGAATTACTTCTCCTAATTAGCAATTTCTCATATATTCGAGTCATATATTCATGACACCAAACTCACTATTTTCAATTTAATCTCAAGCTGCCAGAGCTCTTGGTGTGTGTGTGTGTGTGTGTGTGTGTGTGTGTGTGTTGAGGGAAACTGCGTGTTAACATCTTGGTCAAATTCCTTCAGTTCCTGAACTTGTGTCATAAACTGTGAGATGAGAAGTTCTTGGTTAATCCTGAAGAAGGAGGTACAGTAAACCTCTGAACCGAGATCCTCTGATACCCGAAATGTCGTTTCCTTAATAAAAGAATCGGTTAAAGGAATGAAACTTCTGGAGAATCCGGAGAATGCCCCGAGATCAACAGGAAATGTTTCAGTTTAGAGAAGTGTTCTCGGTCAGTAGACGCCCAACATGCGTCGTGTTCAGATCCGTTATGAAAAACGGTGAGAAAATCCAAAACTTCACCTGTGGGAACCGAATGTCTTGAAGTGGTGAGGGTTGGTTGCTTTGGCTCTGGCCATAAAGCCTGCTCAAGTGAATCGGCTGAACATTGATTAATTGGGTTAACTGAAGTTCCATTGTATAGTTGACTTTTTTTAATCATCACATCGATTACCCGTTTGAAAGTTAAACTTTGTTACAAACGACTTGCAAAATCTATTCACTTTTCCAATTTTCGTTTTCATTCTTACTGTTCTGGGAGAGGATATACGCTATATATATATATATATATATATATATATATATATATATATATATATATATATATATATATATATATATACTTCCCCTATATTTGCTGTACACCTGTGGAAATATATTTGGCTCCCATCAACGGCCTCAGGCACTCGTGTGTGATGACCACGGACCCGTTGCCGGGCATAAACCATCACTGTGGGAGAACCTCATCACTGAAGACCACCACAGCAAATAACATCTCAGTGTCCAGGAGAGATGATGCTGCCACGAGTCAAACTTCAGATTTTGGCCATACGAAGTCTCGCCGTCAGCTGAGTGAGGTGGGCTGTTGTCATGTCTCTCCAGAGGGCCTGCTCTCCCTCTCTCTGCTCTTCCCTCATAATGAAGCCAGAGTCTTAGACAAAAGACCAGCTTATTAACCCCAGTGGATAGGAACCACCTATTTTTTCCCAAGAAGACTTTTATATCATTTAATATTTAGTAATGCAGAAGGCGAGAGGGTCCAGCCCTGATCCTCTCCCATGGCTGAGAAAAGCTGGGTACGGAAGGAGGGAGGAGGAGTCCTGGTCTTCTGTTGTTTGTACCCTTAACTGATGTAACGACTGACTGTTAACAGTATCGTGACGTCATATATCCGAGCAACAGATCTTAGAAACTGGAGGTATTATGTCAGAAGCTGTAAGCATTTTCGGCAAATTTGATAATATTAAGAGTAGAAAATGAGTAAATAGATATCACAAACTTTATCACTATAACGATTATCATGCAGGAAAATATTACTATCTCTATCACTGTAAGAAAAAAAAATCTGGGACAGACGAAGACAAGACGTGCTACATACTTCAACACAATAACAATTTTGTCGTTTTGAACTCAAATTATTTCCCGACTAACAGATAGATGTCACTGGTTATATGCAAGCCAATGCTGCTGAGGAGAAACACCTAATCGCAGACAACCATCACTGCTATATGGCAAGACGAAATACAGTTCTGTTTCTAGTTTCTGTTGATAAATAACTCATCTTTTGTTCAGTATTATCCATTAATTAGAAGCCCCTCTAAGAACCAGGTCGTAGTGTCTTAATGAAGGTTACCATGGCAACCAAACAAGCCTCGCACTTGTTGTACTAATCACCTTTGTTTCGTACGTTTTTCCAGGAGAAAAGTTGGCTCGTTCATTTAAAGTTGGTGTCATTTCCCGATCAAGAGGTGAACTGGACCAGTTTTCGCTCAGTGCACTGTACGGACTGTAACTCCAGGTGTTGGGCTGGTGAAACCAACCAGCAAATCTCTCTCTCTCTCTCTCTCTCTCTCTCTCTCTCTCTCTCTCTCTCTCTCTCTCTCTCTCTCTCATAGCAGTCGAGAAAAGACTGTCAAAAACAGTTCCTGTTCGTGAACATCTCGGGTAAAAAAACAGATTATCAGAATCAGAACGGAGAGGAGATTATTTAGTTCCACTGATCTTTATGTGACTGGATCTTAAAATGCTTCATAACGGTTAGTCCTCGTGTGGCTGATCTCCACACAGAAGCTATGGGAAGCAGAGGTCAGTCGTGCCACGGGCCCAGGCCTTTGTAGTGTGTGTAGGAGAAAGAAGGCAGTAGCATCAGAGAGGACGGCTACGGATTTGATGAGAGGCGATACTGGAGAGGTGATAATGAGGAAGGCTTTTGACGCCACTTTGGATAAGAGGGAAATGGGGGAAGACACATCCCAGATATGGGACCAGTACTCCATACTGGGCTGAATAAGAACCGTGTAAGGGAAAGGTGTTAACAAAAAAAAATCTGCACCTGTTCAACATGCCCAGCATCTGAGAAGTAGACTTTATAACGTTCATCACGTGGGGTTTGCAGTAGACAGGATAGGATATGATCATGTTCAACATGTGTATGTTAATGCAAGACTGAAATGTGACAGTGGGGAACAAGAGAGATTTTGAGATATAAATGTAGAAACTGCTCCTTTGCTCTATTGATTGTTACTACTTTCCCATTCTTAGGTGTTGCACTGGTTGAAAATGAGAGGAAAGGTACGAACTGAGTTGAAATGTTGAGAGTGGCATCATCAGCTTAGAAGTCGATAGAGTTAGAGAGTGAGGAAGGAAATCCATTTATGTAGACAAGAAAAAGGGAAGACGACAGGTACCCACCCTGATGAACACCTCTGTTGACAGGATAAGAGAGATGAGCCACTGTATCACCGACTACAGCAATGGTGCGACAAGAATGGAAGCAGTGCATACGAGTACAGAGAAAAGCAGAGAAGCAAAAGAAAGGAAGGTAAGAGAGAAAGGACTTGTGCCACACCTTGTCCAGTGCTACCGAGATGTCGAAGGCCACGGCAGTAGTCGCCAAAAATTTTGAGAGATGCGGACCAGAGGTGAGTCATACAGAAGAGATCGTCACTAAACCTTGCACTGTGAAAGTGGTACTGCTGATTTGTATAGACCGTTATGTATCAATATACAACCCCAGTCATCTTTTTATGAGGCTCCTGCTGGCTGGAGGCTACGCTCCTTACTGTCCTTACTGGAGTACAGGGAAATGATGGACTCCTTGGAGCTAAGTCCTTAACTAGATTCTACTTCTTTCCGTACACTGACGATGATATATTCTTTTGGAAAATGACTTTTTGTTCTTCGTATAACTAGGCGAAGCCTGATAGCAACTTTCTGTCTATCTGTCTCAGTCTGTCTGTCTGTCTCTCTGCCTGTCTGTCTGTCTGTCTGTCTGTCTGTCTGTCTCTCTCTCTCTCTCTCTCTCTCTCTCTCTCTCTCTCTCTCTCTCTCTCTCTCTCTATATATATATATATATATATATATATATATATGTGTGTGTGTGTGTGTGTGTGTGTGTGTGTGTGTGTGATACATACATATATATATATATATATATATATATATATATATATATATATATATATATATATATATATATATATAGATAGATAGATAGATAGATAGATAGAGAGAGAGAGAGAGAGAGAGAGAGAGAGAGAGAGAGAGAGAGAGAGAGAGAGAGAGAGAGAGAGAGATAAAATATGTAATATATAAAAATTTCAAGTGAAAATATGACAGGTTGTGAGAGGTAGGAGCTGTGAGGGTTCATTAAGTTTGTCACTCGTCATCTGGACACCTGTGTTGCCACTGATGGCGACACTGTCTTATGGTAATTACTTTCAACTTATTTACGTATCGGATGAAAACATTAAAAGACTCGCCGAAATTTTCTAGAATATTCAACTAATTTTACCAGACTCGTTCTAGTTTGGTCAACAGCTTTTAAAATGATACCTAGAAATCTTTCCGATTTTCAAATGTCCTCTTCACTTTTTCTTGTGTAAGATATAGTTCTTAATTAATCATTAAAGTACCAGTGCTGCTGATGGTGTTCACTGCTCTCGTTGGCTGTGTATGTGATTCACTGCACATCACTGCACATTCCTCTTCTATTCACGAGCATTAAAGAATCACACACCCTCCAACCTTGTATACCAACAGGAATCTTACCAATGTTTTACTTTTCTCTCAGGAGAGAACATTCGACTATGATCTTAACGATCATTTGATTGAACATATATATATATATATATATATATATATATATATATATATATATATATATATATATATACAGAAACACAATTTTTCGGGTCTTTAATATCAGCACAGTATTTCTGGCCCAGAAATGTACTAGGTGTTGGGGCTGTTGGCAACGTTCTGATCACAAATTTTTCTTGTAATGAGTTCTAATTCCGGGTTAACGACCGACCTGCCGTACAACACTGGCCAAGAACAACTATTACGGTAGTGTGTCGCATCCTGCAACAGTTTGTAGTCTTCGCACACACGAGTACAAGCAAGTGGGGCTTCCTGCTTGATTTTACCACATATGTCGGCATACCTTTCTAAACTTGCTGGGTTGTGATCACGTCTGTTGTATCTCTCTGCGTGAGTCTATCCACTGAGGGGACATCCTAGCTTAGCTATGGTCTATCCATTAGGAGGATATCCCATCTTGCTAATGGTCTATCCATCAGTGGAGCATCTCAACTGTGGCGTGCATTCATGGGTTGTGGTGGAGCAGTGAGGTAGTGAGCGGTCCAGCTGCCCCTGGGTTGTGAGGCGGACAACCGTAGATGAATGTGATGATGCAGATGTCCATGTGGATGAATGAACATATAATTAAATGAATGAATTAAACGAATAGATAGATAGTTAGATAGATGGATAGACAAATTTCTCGATGGAAGTTCTCAGCAGTGTGGTGAGTGCCCGCTTCTTCGAGATGAAAAACGTATGAGACAAAAGATAATTAAGGGTGAGGGAGCTGGCTGGACGCTGCGTGGCCTGTTGCCGGCGACCCCGCCGGCCAACACGAAGTTTGTTCCCTCGTCCTAACCAGAGACACATTCATCACTGGTGTTTCTTGTGAGAGTCCTGAGGCTGACCAGTCCCCGTGCTCCTACGAGATTTAACCAAGTAATGCCACAGGTGAAGGAAACGACTACGATGAAACTAATGTTTTGACCTGAGGCTGGTGAGGGGTCACCAGAGTGTGACGACCCTCTGCCTGGGAGATGGTTGGGCTACTATTTACATACATGCTCTCCTCTTCCTCTGTCTGTGTAACTGTCTGTCTTGCTCTCTGTCTCCCTTTCTTTCTGATTTCCTCCCCTCCCCTTCCTGCATTCATCAGTTGCTCTCATTATCCCTCTCAATTACTCCTCTTTTCTCTACTTATTCTTGGATTATCCTCGCTTCTCTATTACCCCACTTTACGTCTTCCTTTCATCCTGATATTTCTCCCATACGTGAACAACATCCTTTACTTTAACCTCCAAGACATTCTTTTTTTTTTCACGATTTCTCAGTAACCTTCTGTCACTCTCTGCCGTTTCATCATGTAATCTTTCTCTTATCTTTAACCAATCAACTTCCCTTCGCTCTTCTTCGTTTACGGGTGTATCGTGGTCTCTCCTTCGTGTGTTTCGTGGTTCCGTATTTCGTGAGGGGTGCCAGATACAGTGTTGTCAGCTGGTGGAGAAACATTTGAGTTTAATGGACCCGTGTCGTGAGGGCCACTGAGGCTCTGATCATTCCGTGTTACCCTTAAGCTTTGCATGGTTGGACGAGGCTGCCAGACTTCCACGGTGGAAGGTGTTATAACAGTTAGTTTAAGCTATTGTCAGGGTGTAATGACTTGCCGGCTTCAGCGATAGTTATGTGAAATTGTAAGGTCTAATTACACACTTTTATTTCGGTGGAAAATGTTACTGTTTATACAACAGAATACAATCAGGTTTTTTTCTTGACTCAAATGTAGTTTTTATATACGAGATTAGACTTTGAAAATGCAGTGAACGTCAACAATACAAACTTCAGTTTCCAGCATTTAAACGCCTCAATAATGTAGCGTTGTCGTTATAAGTAACGTTCGAGTTACAACAGAAGAGTGTGATAGTTGGCGCAGTAGTGGAAATGATTATACCGTTCTTAGATCATGTTTATGTAGGCAAAAATAATCGAAAAAGAAAAGCTGAGGAAGGAAGAGGGAGGACCGACACAGAACTGGAAAAGAGAACAATGGAATAAAGAGAGGACGGGAAAACAGAAGGAATAAGAAAGAGTAGGAGAGATAATACAAGGAAAGGCTAGAAGAATGACCTAAGAAGATGGTGCCCCGAAACAGATGAAAAAACTCTGAAAAAGTAAATGACTCGAAGATAAGAAGTGACCTCAAAAAGACGGTGGCCAGAGTTTAAGAGAATAGAGGACAGATGGAAGAGGAAGAGGTTGTGTGAGGGTAGATTAATGATGGAAAGGTACAATGTTAGAGGGGAAATTGCCGGAAGGGGAGCAGACTGTTGATGGGAGGGGAGAGTGTGATGGATGATGCTGGGAGGGATGTGTATGGGATAAAAGTTCCCCTCCTCCCTCACGACGCGTCCTGTTACTGTGTTGCTGTGGGGGAAATACCCTGATATTTCCACGTCTATAGTTGCCTCTCCTCTTCTGTGTCCGTGTTGCCTGAGTTCTAATGAGATCTCAGGTTTTGGCATAGTGGCCTTTTTTTTTTTTTCTCTGACGCAGTAAGTGTCCTCTGATGTCCCGTGTGTCCTCTGACGTCTCATGTGTCCTCTGACGTACCATGCGTCCTCTAACGTCCCAAATGTCCTCTGAAGTCCCGCGTGTCCTCTGACGTACTCAATGCCTTCTAGAAACGCACTTCATGTCCTGTGTACGACTTTTCTTGTGCGTCTTCTTACAGAAGGAAGTAATCTCCGAACACATATGTAGTTCTGGAACACATATCAAACTAATGTCTAAGTACGAAATGTTAAAGATCAAGCGACCTTATACATTAAATGTATAGTTCTATGCAAAAATAGAAGATTAATCATTCATCATTTCTTTTTTGTTGATCAGAGCCAGCAGAAGCAGCAGCTCCGTAAGGAAAAGGTCTACGAAATTTGGAAGACTTTGGACTGTTTCTCTGTGATGTACGACACTGCTTGATCTCATTAGGTTATAGTTTCCTTTGGTCATTATGTGCGGCTGGTCTGACACAAACTGGGCTTAATTTTAGGTCGTTGGTGACTTATATGTAGTTGACCCCT